>NC_051176.1:261383206-261660621 GCF_013339695.2 Rhipicephalus sanguineus
CTAAATATATATCTGATATTGCCTACCCTGTTTCGACAGTTCATTGCGCAGTTCCATAAGCAGCGCGGCTATTCGACTCTAACCCCATTATGATGTACAGATTGATTGATTGATTGATTGATTGATTGATTGATTGATTGATTGATTGATTGATTGATTGATTGATTGATTGATTGATTGATTGATTGATTGATTGATTGATTGATTGATTGATTGATTGATTGATTGATTGATTGATTGATTGATTCCGGCCATTCCATGTTCCAGCTTTCGTTAGATGGTCAAGGAAAAACTTTGTAAAGAGGACCTCAATTGAAACAGCAATATGATGAAGAACAAGTGTCTAGAAGTTCCGCGCTCATCTTGACGCCGTGTTCTTTCGGCAGGCGTGAAGGACACGCAGCTGGATGTCCGGGGCCTCGAACCATTCAAGGACTACCGCTTCCGCGTGCGTGTGGGCAACAAACACGGCCTCAGTGATCCTTCACCCTATGTGACTGCTCACCGTAGTCGTCTCGGAGGATCACCGCCTGTTCCTAAAGAATTCAAGCCAAAGGACTACGAAATTCCGCACCCTCCACTCGATAAACCAGGTAACCTGCTTCACTGATACATGCATCTCATTGAAATCTGAGCGCTCCATTGAGGATAACGCTATTTTCCCCTATTTTTCTTTATAAGGAATAACATTTCACTAAGATTTGCCGCAGAGTTAAAATGCAGAACGATGCAACACTGTGGCTCTGTAAGACAGCTAAATAAAGCAGTGAACACAAACCACTTTTTAGCATTCCCAGAAAAAATCTTAATTTTTGAAACTAAGAAAAGTCTGTCGTGTTAGTTACTCTCCTTCGTCCTTGTCGTTTCCGCGCTGTTAGTCTTAAGTACGAAAAGGGGCCTTGCGGGCGAAGTGTTAAAGACAGAACTTTGAAGATGCACATTACCTCTGCCTCAGTAGCATGCAAGCAAAAGAAACAATTCAGTACAACTTAATACAGTGCAATGCCTTTAATATAAGGCAGACATTACAGAGCAATGATTTTAATATATGCAGGATCCATTTCAATTTAAAAGCAGGCATCAAGCGAACAATGCTCATATCTTGAACACAAGTAAGTGGAAGCCGAAAAGCTGATACATCAAAATCTTCGAGTACGTCAAAGAAGTGTCCAAAGGTTATCATAAATCCTCGTGTCCATGTTCTGCCGCTAGACTGAGCCTCTTGCTGATACAGAAAGTAATGCGCTCTGCTTTAAGTCGGCGTTGATGGAATGCCTTTTTTTTTTTTTGCATCGCAGTAACTCATGCATCATAAGTTCCTAATTGAAATACTCTTCGTCTGCAGGTGAAGCTCCCGTATTTGTCCGTCATGAAGAGGATGTCATGTATGGAATACGTGGACATCCTGTCAGCATCGAATTCTGGGTCTACGGCAACCCTCAGCCCGATATCAGCTGGACGTTCAAAGGAACAAAGGTTACTTTTTTTTCTAATTTCAAGTGTAAAGTACTGGATGCCCCACAGTTACGCCATTTGTACTTGTGCTGAATAACAAAAGTCACTCTTTGAGATTCGAAATCGTGTGTCACGGGTAAGATCATAAAAACACGTAACGAACTGCCGTCGTCCATAAGCGACGGTTTTAGTTGAGTCACATAAGTTGCTTCATCCGAAATCTAAACAAACGAAGCCCTTTATTGCATAGAGTAACAGGAACCAGAAAAGTTTAGCTGTGTTTTTTTTTTATTACGTACAAAAGTACTTTGTAATGTATCCGCATAGTTTATGTTTCCGTTTAACCAAAGCCATTAACGTAAATCTACCATCGTCCACAAGTAAAACGTCATCACTCGAAACACAGGCGAATCTGTAACAGCTGTGGTTCTGATTCAGTAAAAACAATACTGGTTATTGGATGTATGGTTACCTGGAGTTCTTTATTTTTTCCAGGTTGAAATGGGTGGACGATACAACAGCATGCAGGACCGCAACGGCCAGGTTACACTGTTCATTTCTCGCATGACTGAGGATAATGTCGGCCCATACACCTGCACAGCAGTCAACGAACACGGACAAGCTACGAAAACAATATACGTTGAACTCGCAGGTAAACGGATACATCGCACTGTACTAAGATGTAATCGCAGTTCGCTTAGATGTTTGTATGTGCAGCCTACCAAGTCGAGCTAGTTTCAATTTCGAGATCAACGCTCAAGATGCGACCTATATGCGCGAACAGTCGACACCATTTTCAAGTAACTGCGCACCTGCACTCGCTAACTTTAGGGCTGGCTTCTCCGCAATAGCGTGTTTAGTCAGATGAAAGCCCACTTTAGCAACTTTTCCTCTTTTAGAAGCGACAGTGAGCCCGTTCCAAAGATTAATGTACGCGTGTAACCAAAACGTGGAACATCCACCCCCTCTATCCTCTGGTTACTCAAAATAGCGCTCAACCGAGTACGTTATAAGGACGTCGGGCACCTCATTGAATTAAGGAGATTGAATGCATTGCCACATAGCGCACGGTGCAAATGAGTGATATCGCGTAAAAAGCGCGGCGTGCCAAAGCCGATACTGTGTAAGTGGCGCAACGAACGGGGCGGATGGAAGGCATGGTAGGCGAAACGAATGCCCGTCATGTAGTGCGCTGGCAAGTCTTGAGGATTTATGGAGTATAAAGGCAAGTGGTAGGCGTGTTGAGAGAAGACCCATATCTCTCAATTACCAGGCGAAGGCAGTCAAGTAGAAGCATGAGGTTATAGAAGGGCATTAGGAGGGAGCGCTTCAGTAGGGCGGGCGATGTTTCGAACGGTTGCTGGGTATTTCATGCGCATTCTATTGCGCAGTAGAGTGAAAATATATTAGCTAATTTCACTACTTATAAGTGAATACGGTACAGCGGTAGCTGCTTATCAGCTTATCTAAGCTACATAAATTCAAGTCTAATATCGTGCTGCTTGAGTAGAACGAGGGCAAAAAAAAGAGAAAGGAAATGAGCGCGCATCAGTAAGGCAAGAGCCTCCCTTCGTTCATGTTCTTTCATTTCTTGTACCTATATATTAACCAGTTTCGATTTCATCAATTATACAGCAACTAGCAGAGAGACAAGTTCCGTTACAATTTATTACAATTGCCGAAAGTAACTTGTTATGCATACAAGCAACGGGAGACTGGGTTTTGTAAACTTCACACCGCAGTTTCTTGCGCATTCCTGAAACAGACAAGTAATATACATAGTGCAATAGCGCAAAAAACACAGGGACACAGGCAAGAGAGACGATACAGCGCCTGTACCGTCTCTCTTGCCTGTGTCCCTGTGTTTTTTGCGCTATTGCACTATGAATCCGTACCAACTAGCTCGGCTTTCCGTACTAAAGTAATACACCAAGAAACGCCAGGATGTAGCCTTAATGAACTCAAGTTGGCAACTGCACGTTTAGAAATAATTATTTAAATATCTGTCGAAAAATATAATTTTGCTGACACAAGTGTCTTTCTCGTGCAGTTCAATTGCATAACTCATTATTTCCGTGTACGTTATTCACTGCGCAGCTCAATGCGCCCGATAGCGCTACGTAACCCAGCAAATCAATTTCCGTGGACGTAGTCCTCTATGCGTCCAAATCAAGGAGGAACGATCGTTATGCACTAAATTATTTCATTTTATCTACTTACAGAGGAGCCAGTCTTCACAAAACGACTGGAACCGACAACCATAATGCTGCGACGTGGAGGAGAGCTGCAGTGTCGCGTCATCGGCAAACCTTACCCCAAGATTAAGTGGTTCAAAGACTGGCAACCCATCTGCAACAGTTCTCGTGTCAACATCATTTGGGAGGCACCCGACACTTGCACACTGGCACTAAATAGCTCCATAGCCCACGACGCTGGCCTCTACTCGTGTTCCGCCTCCAACATCGCCGGCACGGCCTCGTGCTCAGCTATGCTGAGTATTGAAGGTAATAACCCTGCCCCAGCAGGAGAGCGAAATGTTGAAAAGTTTAGCAATACTTCGTTATAACCACGCTCACTGTTAATTGCTAATTTCAATTGTGACACTTGGCCTTCACTCGGCATGTACTATTATGATAATGGACGCTAGTAACTGCGGTATTTATAACTCTTCAAAGTACACTCTCAGAGAGCAAAGCCCAAAGAATAGCCGGAAATGCATGGCGGAGACATTTCATTGATGGCTCGCATTTCAGGGTTCTAACATGCATGCCACAAACAAGTCCTGGCAAGCACATTCTTTACAGACCTGTAATATAACTGATAGTCAGCAACAGTTCGCGTCTCTCCTTCATAGTGTGTTTTTGTTTTGCATTTTAACTAACAGTTATGAAATCAACACATAACACGCCAGTGTTGTAATAACGCAACTTTCACACTAGCTCTTGGTTTGAGCACGTTACAACAGCTCTGCTGACCTACACCTCTGTGACATAGCTAAAGTGCAACAGCCACAAACTGATCGATTTCAGAAGATGCCGATACGTTCCACGATTAAGCAAATGTGTCATCTTTCAGTGAATTGCAGGAGACTCAACGCGGCCTGACAATAAATTTCGCGCAGAAAGCAAACAAGATCGCCGCCTTCTTCATCGTGCCTCTTAAGTTAACCACACATTGCTACCTATCGCCAAGAGCCAAAACACTAGTGAATACTCTTTTCATTTTTGGGCATTTTCAGTGCTTTGCGAGTTCGCTTCGATCAAAGCAAATTTACCTAGCCTCCTTGAAACGCCTTTTGTACGACGCGCAAGTTTCTAGCAATACCACCCATTTCGTTTTACTAAAGTAATGAGTTGTATGGCTGAATTTGACAATATCGGTACGAACCGTTATTAAACGAAAAGGCTAATTATATTGCAGTATAATTACACAGAAACAGGAGCTGAGAATAACGCAGGATATTGTGTCATTCCCACTATTTAGAGGACGAGTCTGAGTTTGACCTGAGAACGTACCGCCAACCAAAAGTGATCAGGCCGAAGTCGACTCATCTGGAAGACTATTACAATCTTGGTGATGAGCTTGGAAGGTGAGTCGTGTCTTACTTTTCATTTTGCTAGTTGCGCGCCTCTTCGACAGTTGCTAGATGGCTCCAAGAAAAAAGAAATTCGGCAGATCCCAGGCGTTGTGGGAATCGGTTTCTTGCGAAGCAGTCAGCGAGTACTTCTATGCTGTATTTTATGGCTTTGAGCCAAGCGTTACGAGGTGAATCGACGTGTTTTTGGAAGTGTAGTAGCTGTGTGCACATCGTGGGCTTACCAAGCACGTCGAAAACACCGGCGTTTAAAGGTAACTTCTGGTGCGATGTAACGTCAGCCTTCACGTTAGAGTACATATGTCAGTATTATCGAAACTAAGTGCACTTTATGGTGCAATCATGTGAATATAATATGTAACTTTCGTTAATGCATTCCTCCGGGAGCGAGCAATGCTTCAATATAGCTTGCTGAATCATAAGAATACAAATGCAATGTTTATTAGACTGCTACAAAAGCGGAGCCTACACTGGAACCACGGGCGTTAATTTGATATGACGCCTGTATCGTAGGAGTACATATGCAGTGCTTAGTGTTTGTTTTTTTTTTGTAAAATTTCATAGCCAGCACCACAACCACAACTAACGTTGCACCAACATTACGGCTGCATAGGCTGTTGTTCCAAACCAGTTTATAGACCTGGCGTGGCTCTGTGGTAGAATACCTGACTGCCACGAAGAATGCCTGGGTTCGAGTCCTGCTCGGATCTTAATTTTTATTCTTTCCATTCGTCGGGTCAACGCTTCCGATGTCCGTTTTCCTTAACGCTCTCGCATTTAAATTACCAATGTCTGTTCTCGCCGTTTCTGGGTAGATATAAAGTGTCAATCACCTGTGGCGCATACCCGTACACCGCGGCCCGTGGTAAACGGGTATGTGCAACGAATGTCCGGAGGAAAGGGTTTGACGACGTACGCGACAGGATTTTCACGTTATTCATGTCATGACCCAACAGTCATATTCGTCAAACCCTCTTACCCTCCCCATGCCAATTTTGGTCTACACCAAGTTAAGGAGGCAATCATGAAAGCACCTATACGTAGGCGGATAGATAGATAGATAGATAGATAGATAGATAGATAGATAGATAGATAGATAGATAGATAGATAGATAGATAGATAGATAGATAGATAGATAGATAGATAGATAGATAGATAGATAGATAGATAGATAGATAGATAGATAGATAGATAGATAGATAGATAGATAGATAGATAGATAGATAGATAGATAGATAGATAGATAGATAGATAGATAGATAGATAGATAGATAGATAGATAGATAGATAGATAGATAGATAGATAGATAGATAGATAGATAGATAGATAGATAGATAGATAGATAGATAGATAGATAGATAGATAGATAGATAGATAGATAGATAGATAGATAGATAGAAATGCTCGTAGTGCCAAACGTTAGCTAAGGAATCCTTCGCATTTAAAACATAAAACAAGCTCGAGAGAACGTGCATGAACTGCGTTTAATATACATCTCCTCTTTACTCGCAAACGATACATCAATATATGCAGGTCATGAGACGTGCGCATGAAATCTAACACTCTACCAACTGTAATCAATAGTGCATCTCAACAGTATGTCATTTACGTTTCATTCTTAGTGGACTCAACTGTCCCTTAACATGTGTCACAATACGTGTAATGTAATAGACGATATTTTGTATCTTCCTTAGTCTGATCATATAGTGAAATGCAATAGCACCCTTTGCATGTGCTTGGCACGTTGACAAGTGTTCTAGCGCTCTATTCGTAGCGCGTATTTCGCAATACCCGATTAAGTTACTGCCACATTATGTGGAAAGACGATAAATGTCACTCACCGCACCTATTGTCTGGCATGATTTCTTTAGAGGATCCCCTCTAAACAGGTGCACACAAGCTATCACGCTGACACAGTGCCGAAAGAAAGCACTCGGAACATCATAAATTTAAGATGCATATATCCGCTTGTGCTAAGTTTTGCGGTCACATGACGACTTTTTCATCTTATTCTTCTGCGGTATATGTTTATCTATTTTTTGTCGCTACATTTTTTTAAATCTATGAAACAACGTTGCCGCCACAGTCACCAAAATTGAAAGAAAACGGCCCGCGGTAAGTAGATAGACTGCGTGGGCGCCGAAACCTTCCTCCGCCATTGAGGGCAGGAAGCTTTCGTTCCGCTGCTTTTTTTTTTTTTTTTTTTTGCGCACTGCGCTTGAAACTTGTTTTTTCTCTGCACTTGTAGGGGCACACAGGGCGTCACGTACCACGCCGTGGAACGTTCGACAGGCAGAAGCTTTGGCGCAAAGACAATGCACGGAAGGGGTCAATTCAAAGACTGGATGAAATCCGAGCTGGACATGATGAACCAGCTATGCCACCCTCGACTCCTTCGTCTCTGGGACGCCTTTGAAACGAAGAATTCCATGTCACTGATCACAGACTTGTATCCTTTACATCCTTTCATTCGGATTAGCAAAAGAAAATGGTTTCAATGCATTCTTTCAAACTTAACTCTATATAAAGAGAAGTTACAATAAACTAATCGGGCACATTTACACTCCAAGGTCAAGCTCTAAGCAAAGGTTACATTCGTTGGTCTGTTCATGTGAAAAAAAAAACTGAAACGGCTTAACACCTAAGTAAACAGCTTTGTTAGTGTCATCTGTGCTAGTGATTGTCAAGGACTGCGGAGAAGCTGCACTACAGCGAATTTGTTCGCCTCTATATTGTGAGCTTGTATCTTTTTTTAAATGGCGTTGATATATCATTTAATGTAACTCACCAGGTGTGGTGTGTTTAGATTATCGAAACACCGTAAACATAAACACAATTTATAACGCCATGTTCTTCTATATCGGACATTATAGCTAATCTTTGCCGATATTTAAAGCTATACCAAAGTATTCAAGAAGGAGGCGACTAAATGCATGTTGTTTCCCATTGTATAGAGTCCGTAAAACTTTTTATTTTCATTATTTTGCGTAATTAATCGGGAATAACTAAACAAGTTTGCAAGTATTAAGTATAGGACAATTTTTTTTTCAATGAGAAAGCAGTAGGTCGTATTTCAGCAGCGTCTGACCCCCTACTGGCTGCGTAATTATTCTTTTCTACGTTCTGAAGAAAGCGCGCGAACTATGAAATACAGCGCGTGACATGCCCACTTGTGCGCCGCAACTGCAGTGCACTCAAATGTGCTGCCATGAACAAAGAGTGGGTTTAACCTGGCAGGCTCCGCTTAAAGTTGGCCGCGCCACGGCAGTCTGCTTAAATTCGAGTCATAAGTACAATATTCAAACCATACTATAATAGGATGAATGTAATTATTACGGCTCGTAACAAAATGAAGAAAAACAAATTTTCACAAGGAACCATGAAGCCTGCAACACCTTTACAATCGAACGCATTTCTGATAAGTTCAAGTACCGAAGTTGTAAAAAGTCGATGCGATAGTTTTCCTGCACAATTTATTTTTTGCGATAGCAATTATATCGACACTCTCGACGGGTTTTGGCCGTCGCCGTCATGTCCCTCCCGTATGAAGTCCAAATTGATAAGCTCCCCCGCGCGCATCGTACGTTCTACCGCGGGTAAAAAGCGCGCGAGCGGGGGCAACGAACGCGGCCGAAGCAGAGATCAAACGAGCCGGTCCATTTCCGTCGCTCGGAGGGTGCATGCGATAACATCACCCCACTCGGGAGGCCTGCCGTCGAAGCAGACAGGAAACGCCCCGCCCGTCTTTAACGACCATGAAAAGACGCGAGGAGGGGGGGGGGTGTCACGCGAGCAGCCACTTTGAACTTTGAATCTAAGGGCGCGGTCGCGATCGCTGGCGCGCGCGCTATCTCGACAGCCATCACAGCGGGCGGCTCGTACACCCTTTACGTGCTGTGCTCTCAACGCGAAGTGACTATGCGGAGAGCATCTCTCCCTGGAGCGGCCGTATTCTCTTACACCAGCGTTTTGTAGCTACGCGAGATCGGATACAAAACAGCTGCCAGCCTCACTTCGTATAGCACTACAATTTGTTGCTATCGCATTCATTGCTTCACCCTTGCGGTGAAACGGTGACTTTTTTTTCCAAACTTTTATATATCATTGTCCTCCTGTAAAAAGTGCAGTGCCACCGAAACGCTAATTATGGCGAAACAACGCGAACGCTGGACCTTTCATTTTATTCGCCACCTGTAAAGGATGCACTGCCACCTAAGCACTAACCTTGCGGTAAAGCAGCTACGCAGGATCAGTTACTCCGCCATCGCACGTGATAGTGGAGCCACAAAATTTAGGTTAACCTCAAGTGCCTTGATAATTCATTTCCATAATTCATAATTCATAACGCATTCCCAGACACTTCAATTATTCAACGTGTAAAAATCCCATCACAGAGCTGTTCTCCGAGATTTCTCCGTTCCCCAAGTCCGTCCATTTTATTCAACTCCTGCAAATTATGCACAACCATTGACGCGGCTACGCATCACATCATGCGTTAGCTGCGAAGTATGTACAATCGGCGTCAAGAGTTTGTGCGCCGCTAGATCTGAGAAAGCGTTCAATTTCCCAGCAGATTATGACAGTAACGAGTAAGACCACGCAACACCATGCAGTTCACATAAAGCAGTACAGGCTGGAAATTCGGATACCGAGCAGAAATATACGGCTTTTTCTCAAACATTTTACGCCGACTGGATGTTCAGTTGTATTGTGCCGTTGCTTGTTCGCAGCTACGCTTCTGAAGCTGTAGCACTAATGAGTTATCTAGAACGATGATGTCATCAAACGTAGTCCCCACAAACATTGTCTCAATTAAATCAATAAGTTCCTGTATTTCTTGCCGTTGAAAAGCTACTTTATTTGCTTTTGAGCAGTCACTTCGCCCTTTAAACATATTTATAGTTTTTCAAACGTAACTGCACTAAACTGAAGCACATTCAGATTTTCGGAGAGATCGCGAAACCTTAAAAATCGTATGCTTTCAAAGCCATCTTGCCCACAATTCTGCGTGCCCCACTAGCATGTGCACTGTTGCCGTCAAGTTTTACTTGACAATACTTACTAGCTGTGGTGGAGGCCCACTTCTGGATAATATAATTAGCCAAGACAGAGTGACGGAACACCAGATTGCAAATTACATCAAGCAGATCCTGGAAGGCCTCAACTACATGCACGCGCAAAACATTGCACACCTTGGACTCACTGTAAGTAGCACCGTTTCCATTCTAAAAAGAAAATAGTTTCTTTGTGCGCGAACGCAGAATGCAATACCAACCAGCCCAACTAGCCACCCGGTTACCGTTTCCATCACAGCGTATTTATAATTCTTTAAGCGAGCGGCATCGTTTTCTGAGCGTACAAGTGTCTTAAACACACGTTACGTTCCTTTTACATATGTTCAGATCAGGCTTTGGTATTCGGCATAATCGGCATAACTAAAAATTTAATGGCACGTATGCGGTTTGTGTTGTCTCGCCGCTGCTTGTTTATGAGAACTTGTTTCGCTCTTTTCCTCCGAAAGATATAACAGAGTGATATTCTTTGCAACCGACTCTAGGCTGTACATTCAACTTCTTCGCAACCACATAACGCGTAAATCACATTCAAGCACGTCACGGTCTTGTCAGGAACCAAAGCTTACTCAAAAATACTTTTTCCTTACGAGATGTCTGCAGACTCGCTGTCGCCCCGAAAAATGTCAGCCATGAACAGGTGTCCCCTGCTTAGTGTGCTGCCATTTTCTAGTAATTGGAACAAGTGCTTATGCACTTTTTTTACTTGCGTACCTATTTAGCTTGGCGATGCGCTTGTGGCTCGTGAGAACAGCGATGACATCAAGATTGGCGACTTTTCGCTCTCCACGAGGCTTCCAAGAGGAAAAGTGGT
Organism: Rhipicephalus sanguineus; assembly: GCF_013339695.2. Taxonomy (NCBI): domain Eukaryota; kingdom Metazoa; phylum Arthropoda; class Arachnida; order Ixodida; family Ixodidae; genus Rhipicephalus; species Rhipicephalus sanguineus. The sequence continues at coordinate 261,394,145 of NC_051176.1, forward strand.
CATTCAGGAGTATGGACACCCCGAGTTTGTGGCACCGGAGATCGCCAATAAGAAACCGGCCAGCCTTGCCTCAGATATGTGGTACGTTACCCTGTCAGACGAAACATCATAAATGTTTCACTCTATCGCTGCTACAGAATCAAACTCATAAAATTATTTCGGTTCTTGTTCTTCTTCTCCTTCTTTACAGGAGTGTCGGAGTCATCTCCTACATTCTGTAAGTAGCACCAATTCATGCTTCATGCTTCGCTGCCGAGCGGCGCTAGTCAGTAGCTTTGAATATGTATGTCGACATTACATATGCGTAGCGAGGAACAACAACGGAGTCGTTTCTGTATTTAGCGCTAACGTCGTGCGACTAACCTGCTCTGTATTCGCACAAACAAGATTTCGAGAATTTTTCATATGCTGCCAGCAAGTGTTGGTACCGCCAGAGGCGTAGCTAATGTTGTGTTTTAAGTTGCTGAATATGATTCGGAGTACCTATTGCGCTCAACGTCCATTTACTAAACAATATTTAAAAGTGATTAGCATACTTTATGTCAGTAGGATGAAAACCAAGTTCGCTTTGAATATCATACCAAGATTTCTCCAAATTAAGGACGTCATTTGTGTCTGGTGTATATTTGCCTTTCTACATAACATATCTTGAGAAATTGCGGCTCTATGATAGCGTGAGCTTTTTTACCACGTAGACACTAATTGTGGCTCAATAAAGTAACACTCTAACAAGGTTGTTTGTGAACTCTAATTTTCCCAGCGCAGTGCTACACGGGAAAAGTGAATAGGTGACTCTTTTTTTCTCCCTTAGAATTAAATACATCTACTCTCCACAAAGCCACACGTCGCGTGGATAAAACGAATATGACTGTTTCGCTGGGTCCACTCTTCAATAATAACGAAGCCACTGCTCGCACCGGATATAAATAAGTAGCACTATTTTTCACTGAATACTGAACTTATGAAGGCCGAGTCAATTCTTTATGCTCAAGCGCCTCAGTATCAGTGCTACATACGGGGCCACATATGTTTATTTGTTCTTGATGCTTAGGTAACTAAAAATCCACATGCCTTGCGTCCATCCTCAACACCAAGAAAGATGTATTAAAATATCAGAAAAGGCATTCTAACGCCGCGGCAGGTTAGCCTTGTTAATGATTCATGTTTTCACTGCAAGCGTCGTGCGGGTGATGCAAAGGCCTGTGGGCGAGCAAGGCGGAAAAACATAGGAGAATGTAGCAGAGGGACTACTCTTGAATACTAGCAGGGCCCTTACAAGCCCAGTCAGTGTTGCTAAAAGCATTCTCGTTAACATATCGACGGGATCGAGTCTGCATATGGCGGATGCCATGTCGGACAGTTCATGACTATAGGTACAGTGCCGGCGACACGTGATGTACAGGAGTCCGTCTTCTGCCCCTACGCTGTTTCTATAAGTACAATTACAAGGAGTTTTAGAAGGCACTTTGTTATTCTGACACTTTCGCTTCTTTTCTCGTTTCAGGTTAAGCGGGATTTCACCGTTCCTTGGACAGAATGACCGAGAAACTTTGAAGAATGTCCAGAACGGCAAAATTAACTTTCTACACGATGGCTTCGCAAAGGTTTCTGATGAAGCACGAGACTTCATCTCTAAGCTCTTAGTATTCGAACCAAGGTGTGTTTACTCAATAGTTTCTTGTTGTGATCCAAGGGGAGAAATGCTATGTAATACCACCAATTAGTTCATAAATGGCTAACCATGACCTGTGCTAGCTATGTTTTATGGTTCTAGCTGTTTCCATTTCGAATGATCAATCATCAACATTACATGAACTCTTTACGTAAGCGTAAGCATTGTAGCTGACGACAATATTCCCGTCTTTGCAGTGAAAGGATGGACGTGAGAACAGCTCTTGAGCACCCCTGGCTTAAGGTAAGGTGAACGCAAGCGTGATTTGCCTTTGATATTTTCGGACGTCCTGATCAGCATAAAAAGTGGCGGCAATAGAATGGCCCAAGTTGGTCTCTTTTCGAGGAACCATATGTGAGCCTGAAAATTGCTGTTTTCACAGATTACAGAGCGTCCAGACAGAGGTGAGAGCCTCTCCAACATCGACAGACTCAGAGAGTACCAGAGGCACTGGAGAAGCTGGGTAAGCCTCTAATTTTTTTACGCTACTTTCACAACACGTCTTCTGCGTAACCAACTTTAATCAGCTCAATTGGGGGGAAAAGTTACCTCAGCTCGCCACCGAGTTCAAGTTGTCGCTTTGCCTCCCTAGTACTCCAACGCCTCTTGCCGCAACACTTACCGGAGGAGGCCGATGGAGTCGTGCTTCACGCATCCTAGCAAGATGATATACCCGCCCGACGAAGTTTACACGCCTCCAATGAGTCCCGACCGAGAGATCACCCGTTCTAAGGTCAAGTCTGCACCCATCGAAGGCCCCGGAAAAGGACCAAACGACCGCCTGGACATTGGTTCCGAGAGCAGGTGCGTCTGACTAGAGTGTTTCGCCTTTCGAATGAAATTCGAAAGATGTGGGCCCCTTACTAAGTTTTCCTGTTCGCCCTGGAACATATCGCGGCAATCTACATGTTTTGCGTAGTATAGAGACAAGTTAACATTTCTTAGGTGGCTTACTTGTTTGAGCGAGAGTGATAAGATGGAACTAGACAAAGTAACATTTACCGCTGTGCCCGAAATGATTTCTCTACATGTGTCCAGTGCTTTCTTCATCCACTTCATCGATCACGCAGTTACCAGAGCGGACCGGACACGTACTTGCTTCAACTCCGAGACGTCGACTTCCCCCTGCGAATTCGCCAATACTTGAGGGTTGGCGCATCCCGAAGCCCCAGCCTCGCTGCCAGTCTCCGCGAAAGGCATTGGGGAGGATTCGACGTAAGTGCAGGCGTGCTTGTCGTATTCACATACATACCTTTTTTTTAGGTTGACGTTGAAGCTTATTGAAGTTTGTAGACATTCTTGTAAAAGTCGGTAGATATTTTTTTAAGACCTACGGGAGTTTAAGATTTGTGTTATAATATGCAACACTTATATCGTTGGCTCGACGTCTGTATTCTTAAAATGGCCTTTTTCAGAACACTTCCGTGCATACACCTATTTTTAGCCACAAAGCTATCAAATGTGGTATCGATCGGGTTTCCGTCAAGTCCTCAAAAAATCTTATTCAAATCCTGCTTACCATATGGTCTTTTCATCGTCATCACGTTCTTAACCAAAAGTAAAGCTTTACAACGACTGTTACGTTGGGCCAATTAGTACTAGGGTGTGTTGGAATAAGCCGGTGCGGCTGGCAGGAGGTGTTAGCCTACATCAACGGCTGAAGAAAACGCTATCTGTATTGCTCACTCGAATGGCTTGCGATCTCATCTGTCAAATGCAGATCAACGAGCGCGGTACGAGGAACGTGTACCCACAAGTGGTCGTCCGAGAGCGCAGGAAGTTCGTGGACGTCATGGACGAGGAGATCGACGACGAGAAGAAAGGGCTAGGAACGAGGACGCTACCGCTGAGGTTGCAGCGAGAAGTGGGCAGCCTCGGCTACGCCCACCACCAGCTGGAGCACCTCAAGCACGAAGCCTGGAAGGACAAGACGGCCAGGGAGAAGAGCATAGGTAAGGCTTTCATTTGCCCCGCATGCACGTATGTTACACGTACAGTCAGCGTCAAAAGTTCAAGGACCTCGAGACACAATAAAAAGCTGAGTTAACGCGATAGCGTTAAAGACGTCGTTTCACAGAAATTTCAGCGTCGGCGTCCGTGTCGGCGTCGGTGTCGGTGGTTGTGAGCGAAAAATCAGCGTTGTCCGTGACCGAAAAATCGAGAAAGATGCAAATAAAATAAATAATAAAAATCTTTGGTTCGAATGATAATCGAACACAGGCCTTTTGCGTGGCAAGCAGGTGTTCTACCGCAAAGACACGTCATTGCTTGAAACAGCTTCGAAAAAAACACTATATGAATGTCTTGTAGTGGGAGGAGTCTCCTTACCGCATGTAATATTGTGCGGCAGAAGCGTAGAATCGCTCCAGGCGTCAAAACATGCGAATTGCTCAACGAGTGGGTGTTTTAAAAGCCCACCCGTTACATAGAGCTCAGACATATTCACTCATTATCAGCAGCAAAAACATCAACAAAGTGAGCAGCTGCGTAGGTTCGCATGTTGCCCTAAGGACGCGTAGTGTGCCCTTCGCTGATTCGCAAAAGCAAGAATTATGGCGTAGTGAGCACTGCGCAACTGTACTTCCAGTAGACATTCTAGGATAGTTTGAAACGGCCAATGTTACGCGCACAGTCGTTCGTTTCCTTAAGGCACGGTTGAGGGATGCGCCGACAACCGAAGCCAGGCTAGCAGTTGAGAAGGCGATGCGCACGGGGCCCGATTAAGCTACCGCGTTCTACTCTTGAAGGCGAAACTCAGGCGTCCTCCAAGTTTTTATTATATTATATTATATTATATTATATTATATTATATTATATTATATTATATTATATTATATTATATTATATTATATTATATTATATTATATTATATTATATTATATTATATTATATTATCGAATAGGGCCGAATCACGAAATATTTTTTTCTCATAAGCTATAACTGCTGCACTAACACATCACATCAAGTTTTCTTGCTGCTTCAGAAGTCAACCTTGAATTTAGATTTCCGGCCAGTTGTAAAACACGCTAGCAAAATGTACTGTGCAGTTCGACCGAATGCAGTCGCAAATCGCTGGGAAATGTAAAGCTTTCTCAGACCTAGTAGTTTCTAACGTTTTGACGCGGACTGTGCATATGAATGTGTTGTTTTTTTTTTTTAACTTAGGCGTGCAGAGCTCAATATAGGCCCTACAGTCGGTTTTGGCTAGTATCACAACTACTAGAAAGTAGGACAGAGTATTTTTACTTTTCACTAGGCGTTCTTTGGCGCGCTATAATCATCACACACACACAAAAAAAAGCATCATACCATTCAGCAGGTGCTTCGGTGATTGTATTGTGAAATAGACACTTCGAAAAAAAATTTATGATTGATTTTTTTCACGGTATGCGCCACTGCTCCAGTAAATCCAAGCGTGCTTTGCCAGCCTTTCCTAATATAGTATGCTTCACGATGAACAAAACTCTGCAATTCTATCGCTATGGTTGAATCGCGCTGGATAAATCCCGACAAACGTTTGTGTGACGGCTAATGCGCGAAATGCATGAAACAGAACGGCGCTACAAAAAAATATCCGCAACTTAAATGCCAAGCGTATTGACAGACCATAAAGGCGTCTGCGCACGCATACGTGAAGGCGTGACTGACGCTTATATAAATGGCATAGACGTCAATTTCTTTATTTCTATTTTTTTCTCCGGATTTTCAAGCAAATTTCGCGGATCACGAAAGTGGCAGTGACAAAGATACATTTTATTTCTCTTTTTTTAATTTTTCGTTCTGATTTCTATTCCAGGAATGGCACCATTCTTCAGGGAGAAAATAGAAGACTGTGTTATCCAGGAAAATGATGAAGTAGTGTTCAAGTGCCTAGCTGTTGGAAACCCAACGCCCCAGTATACTTGGTTTAGGAACGACAGCATCTTGATAGAAAGCAGCAGAGTTCAGGTGAGGTTCCCGCTATCTGTTTGGGTTTTGACCTCATAAACACAGATCACGTTGTCTTCAATAGCCCGATCGTCCTCCCCTATCTTCCTTTAGAATAATGAGATAATATAATGTTCTGAATTATTCGATTTCATGTTATCGGATCTACAAAGTGCAGCTGGGACGAGTGGTTTTATGCTGCTGGAATGCATTGTATAACAGCAAGAGCTGTTTAACCACGTTTTTGTTTAATTAAGTGGTATTTAGGTAATTTTCGCGCCTTTAAGTGGCCCGGATTCTCTTTTTAACATCTAAAAAAAACGAAACAACGCGCCAGCATAGGTCAAAACAAAGGTAACAACAGAAGGTGTAAGACTTACGTCAGGTGTCATAATTCGCTAATGGCAGCTCGAAACAAACATCACATAAAACATACTTGACATAAGCGTGAACTGAGATGAACTGTGCATGTTTCATCAGAGATAATAGCAATTTACCTGAAATAAAAACATCTAATATACCCATTATCAGTGTTTTCTTCCAACATTGTGCATTGAGATAGGCATGCACTTTCCTTTCTTTTACATTCCTTTAGTATACTATTTAAATAAAAATGGAAAAGTTATGCAGCTGTCTTGCAGAAACCATTTTTCGCTTGTAACAGAGCTTACGGTACACAGCAGAAGACAAAGGAGGGCACTGACTCAGCGATGTGTATTTGTCACTGTGGGGAGTTCTACTTAGTTAAAGCGTCAAAGACCAGTAGCCTGAAAACATTTCCTAATTGTCTCAAGGTCACAGAGGCGCAGTTAAGAAAAAAGCACGGCCAATTCATTTCGTGCTTTTTATAATTAATTAGTAGAGATCTAAAAAATTGGCAAGCAGTCTGTCTGTCCGTGTCTATAGGCCGCAAAATTACTCCTGCTCGTGGAATTTGGTATTTGGTCTGTATACGTAGGCTTTTCTGAACCTAAATTACACTTGTCTGTCTGTTAGCTCTCATTATTATTGTGTCTAACAAAAAAAAAAACGAGCCCTTAAGAGTCATCTTCTTTCCTTCATTCATAGCAAGGGTCTTGTTCTGGCAGACTTCATGCCTTCAGGTAGTATGCGAGGGATTATTGGTCAGATGCCAGATCGTAAAAAGATCACGTGCTACGTGACGCCAGAAAGGCAGAAAAAGAGTGTTCCACACTCGCCGCCATGGCTGCGATTGGCGCTGACTAACACTCCAAGGTTTAAATGCACATATATACCCCATAAAGTGGACGGGAGGATGACCGCCGCCGTAGCTCAGTGGTAGAGCATCGGACGCGTTATTCGAAGGTCGCAGGTTCGGTCCCTGCCGGCGGCAAGTCATCTTTTCGTCCACTTTACTTTCTTCACATTTATATTCTACATACTACAGATAACACCCCCTATACTTTCCTTGGCGTTATTGTCTGTTAGCTCTCATTATTATTGTGTCTAACAAAAAAAAAAAAACGAGCCCTTAAGAGTCATCTTCTTTCCTTCATTCATAGCAAGGGTCTTGTTCTGGCAGACTTCATGCCTTCAGGTAGTATGCGAGGGATTATTGGTCAGCTGCCAGATCGTAAAAAGATCACGTGCTACGTGACGCCAGAAAGGCAGAAAAAGAGTGTTCCACACTCGCCGCCATGGCTGCGATTGGCGCTGACTAACACTCCAAGGTTTAAATGCACATATATACCCCATAAAGTGGACGGGAGGATGACCGCCGCCGTAGTTCAGTGGTAGAGCATCGGACGCGTTATTCGAAGGTCGCAGGTTCGGTCCCTGCCGGCGGCAAGTCATCTTTTCGTCCACTTTACTTTCTTCACATTTATATTCTACATACTACAGATAACACCCCCTATACTTTCCTTGGCGTTATTGTCTGTTAGCTCTCATTATTATTGTGTCTAACAAAAAAAAAAAACGAGCCCTTAAGAGTCATCTTCTTTCCTTCATTCATAGCAAGGGTCTTGTTCTGGCAGACTTCATGCCTTCAGGTAGTATGCGAGGGATTATTGGTCAGCTGCCAGATCGTAAAAAGATCACGTGCTACGTGACGCCAGAAAGGCAGAAAAAGAGTGTTCCACACTCGCCGCCATGGCTGCGATTGGCGCTGACTAACACTCCAAGGTTTAAATGCACATATATACCCCATAAAGTGGACGGGAGGATGACCGCCGCCGTAGCTCAGTGGTAGAGCATCGGACGCGTTATTCGAAGGTCGCAGGTTCGGTCCCTGCCGGCGGCAAGTCATCTTTTCGTCCACTTTACTTTCTTCACATTTATATTCTACATACTACAGATAACACCCCCTATACTTTCCTTGGCGTTATTGTCTGTTAGCTCTCATTATTATTGTGTCTAACAAAAAAAAAAACGAGCCCTTAAGAGTCATCTTCTTTCCTTCACTTGTAATCTGAGCCTCTTATCACCTTGGCTCATCTAAAAGACGTAACGCAACTAGATAGCCTAATAAGTGCGAAAACATTATTTCTATTGCCCAATTTCACGCACATTTTCTTTCCCGTGTTTTTGCTTCAGATTACGCAAGACGAAGACGGCAGGTCTGAACTGCGGCTGAAACCTGGAAAAGCGTACGACGTCGGTTTGTTCAAATGTGCCGCAAGAAACAGTCACGGTGTCACTTTGTGCTACGCTAGGCTAAAGATCGGCGGTAAGAATTACCCCACGTGACGTCATAGTTGCTGTTATTGCTCGAACTCTGTGAAAGCTTTCCGCGTTTTGCAGTTGTCATTTAACCGGCACAAAAACTTTTCTTAAGCAAAGCAGTCACAACTTGAACAGCAATCGTAGTGAGCGATTATCCTAACTAAATATTCGGTATTTGCTATAAGCCATTCATCTGAGGGGAAATGTGTCTATTCTGGTCACTTAAGTTCTCATTAGAGCAGAAAAATATGGCTTCAGTGGTGCCTATCCAGCGTGTTCCCTGGTGCCACATAGCCGTCGTTAAAGATTGAACAAGTACATTTTGGTCCAAATTCACAAAGCCCATTAACCGGCCACTTTCTCTACAGATATCTCCAGCATCACGGTTGGCACAAATTTTATCTCACGAAAAATACTGGAGTAAGGACTTTTTGTGAATACTGGCGCTGTTTCGTAGCGTGTGTGCTATATAAAGAGAAGGATAAGCGTTTGAACCAATGAATGTCGTTTACTGTTTCACTTTTTTTTTTTCGCTTTGACTCTCAGTTTTGTATTGTGTATACATTTCTTGGATTTTCAGAGCGCCCTGCCCGGCCTGAGCCGCCCATCTGTAAACAATGCTCATCCCACCAAGCATACGTTCAGTGGTACAGCCCAAAATACGACGGCAACTCGCGCATTTTCTCTTTCTGCTTGGAATACAGGCAAGCTGGTAAGTTTTAAACCCTGAGCATATCAAAATATTTTTAACACACCTGTAGTACTCACAGAACGTCATATTTCCTGAGTAAGTTTTCTGTTATTGGAATTAAGATATTGTAATAAACTATATTCGATAACACCCGTCACAACAGATAAAAGCAAAGAAAATGCATGCAGTTCATGTCCGTGCCGCAAGTCCTGCTGCTGATGATAGATCGTTAACAGCTTGTCCCGTTTGCAATCATAAGTTTAAGTTTTGTTGTAACACTAAGCCGTCTGGTCTGACGGCATATTCGAAAGGGCATTTCGTTCAGTTTGATGTTCGCACTAATCTAAGCCTGAGAGTCTACGGAAAATTTGTCAAACTTCCTACCACGATAGCTCATTGGCTCATTCACTATGCTGCTAAAGTCATGCACGGGTCAGAGTCTGAGATGCTTCGGCCGCATTATGGCGGAATGAAATAAAAGTTTTGTAACAATATTTAGACATGCGTTAACGAATGCTAGTGGGACGAAATTAATCCGAAGCTGCGTTCGCTCTCATTGTTTCTTTTTTATCTGCAATTTCATGGCGCATATACGAACACCAAGATTGTGCATTACACATATTTTAAGAGTTTTGCTGTGGTTGTTCTGTTTCTTGTTTTTTTTTTTTGCAGCAGGCAGGTTAGCTACTGACGAACACTCATTACAAGCGTCTCGCGTCAGATTTAAACTGTGGATGTATTCATCCATTCACTTACAGCGACAGGGAAAGCCTTTCCGGCACGTTTTCAGCATTCGCAGTGGCTAGTATCTTTGCGCGTTGGCGTCAATACAATGCCACGCCGAATCGCATTCGCTCGGCACCAAAATTCGTTAATGCCAAATGTCGAAGGTGACGCGCCAACTAGTTCGTGAAAGGGCCAAGCAAACGACATAGACTATTGCCTATAAAATGAGTCAACGTGCCCCTTATAGCACATGCAATCTCGGATAGACCAAGTTCGAGCGTTTCGCCGTACTCGAAAAATATTAAGAAGCTTTCATACTGTAAAAGCGACTGCTTCTTTCTCGCAAAAATTTGCGTAAAAGCCACTGGATTTGTTTGCGTCACGGAGTATGTGAGCAATAAGCCCCCCCCCCTCCCTCCCCCCTCCCCCGAAATATGCCAGAACGCAGCATATGTAGTGCTTGAGATACGTCGAAACACACCTGGCTGGAAATATGTGTCTTGTAGATCGGGTGGTTTTGAGGACATTTTCACTCCTCATTATGGTGGTGACGCTCGTGCTGTCCACATTCGTCGAGCTCCAAAATGCACGCACTTTGCCCACTATCTTTGCTGACAAATGCAAACATGCGCAAATATCGGATCGTGCGGATTGACGCTCTTAATCTTCACTGCAGTCTGTGAACGTGGGATGGCCCAGTGCAGTTCTTGCGATGAATTTCTAACTAAAAGGGCGCTATTTGGAAGTCTCGACACGTTGGAAAAAGGTACACGCTCCCTGATAAAGAGACTTACTGATATTGCTGCATATGTATTAAGGAACATGAAAAAAAAATATGAAAAAAAATTAAGCAATGTGTGAAGGTGTTGACAGGAATTTTGAAATTTAAACAAAACATGTAGCATCGTCGTAGCGCTCTCCCAAAACGTTCTACATTGCGACCCGGAGAATTAGTGAAAGCCCGAATTGGTCATTCATTAGTAGAATAATCACTAGTACTACGCGTGCTCGGTGTTCTTAATTACAAATAATATAATAGTGGCTCTGCCGATTATCGAACAACGACACCAGCTACACTATCGCGGTGCCGTCTCCAGCCGCTATGGGTTTGCTAAAACTTACGCTTCTCTCGACACGCATGGTCAAGCACAAAGTTTGGACGGACTTAATGGGGCAAATGCAAACATTGACATAGGCGCGCTTCTGTTATGGTTTAAAAAGACATGACATTCTTGCGACCTCTCTGCCGAACGGTGGCAGCATTAGTTCCACAACCGAACTTCCATAGTGCCTCCTGGCCAGCGCTGTTTCCCCACAGCAGAAACTCTCGGAGCCTATAAATTGTGAAGGGCATTTCGCGCAAAAAAAAAAGAATAACAGGGACAAGGAAGGAAGAAAACCACGAGACAAGCGCAGACTATCAACTAGAAATTTTATTGTCTTTGCAGTATATATATTATATATACTCTTATTATATTATTATTCTGCCTACCTTGTCCCTGGTGTTTGTTTGTTTTGTTTTGTTTTAACATAAAATGCCCTTCCTCGCCCAACGCACTATTCTTCAAAGCCGTAAATTGTCCCTGCCCATAAGGTCGGCGAGTTTTGAACATCTGTTAAAGATTCTAACCCGATTATATTGAACATTTGAATTCATTAACTAATAGAACAACGAAATTGTCGATGAATATATGTGAGATAAGAATCAAAACTGACAATCATCACGCATAAACTTCTAAGAAAAAGTAAACCGCTCTCTTAGACCAGACAGTTACGTTTAGTCTTGATTTCTATTCGCTGAACGGCAAATGTACCTGTAGTCGATGCCTACGCGACTCTCTTTCCCTCGTTGTATTTTTATTTTTTCTCCTGAAAACGCAATTTGCATACTTTAAAGCGTCTTTCTTTTTTTTCTCTTTTATTTTTTCAAGGAGGAGAATGGACGAAGATTTCCGATGTGATAACGCAAGAGTTCTGGGTGATTTCCGATCTGACGCCATCCACGTCATACACGTTCCGTGTAAGCGCCAAGAACAAATATGGGTGGAGCGAGCCCAGCCTTCCGTCCGAGCTTTGTACGACTGAAGCTGACGGTAAGTTTGCTTTTCACAACCGAATTCCATTTGATTCACAACAATAAATTGCAATGGAACAACCGGCGTTTCCTGTGTTTGAGGCAGTCTCAATTGTTTCAGTATGTGAAGGCACGCATCCTTCTAGGAACTAGTTCTTTTTTTAAGTTCACTTTGTTCACATTGTTTCTATTGTCAATTGTTCTCTCATGATCTCCTCAGCGAGATAGATTTTTTTTTAACGGTGGTGTGAGAGCCTCACCATCGTACACTTGAATGGCTTTGGTGCAAGCCGAATTTGGGCTGACGTTCTGGTGTCTCGCATAAGCTCTACAAGCCGAATAGCATTGTCAAAAAATTGCACAATTAATCAATAATGTCAGGCTGCACGACTAAATGAATGGTAACACTAAATATGTTGCAAGGAATTTAATTACTTAATGTTAGCAAACTACGTATGTAATGTATACGTCCAAAACTTGTCCGTTTGAATTCACCAATTGGACAACGCTGTTAAACAGAAAACGATTGAAGTCAATGTTTACTTTCCTACAACAATATAAGAAATGTTTACATATATAAGAAAATCTGTTCTGAATAATTTATTATTATGAGTTATTCATATTTTACTTTTGTAATGACAAAACCGAATACAGACAAGAAATATCTAACTAAATTATAGTATATGCTCTAAAGTAAAGCATATGACTTAACAAATAAAAACAAAAATTAACAGAAGATGTGTAAGCCATTTCTTAAATCAAGCAACCTTGCTCAGTTTGGGGAGATAAAACGAAAAGCCCAGAGAAGCAGGACAGGTACTGGTTTCAGGTGCAAAACAAGGTGTCAAAGAAAGCATACGAAAGTAGACGGGGAAGTTCCTTTCATTCATGTATCTCTTATCGGAAAACAAACTGTCAAGTTCCATCATGCTGATTGATGCTTCGCGAACTGTTTCGTTTAAAGGCAGGACGCAAACACGTCGTCATTATCCTGCGTAAACGTTTCCACTCTCTCGCCTCTTGTAGGAACGACACAAAAGATCCAGCTCTCTCGCGAGCACAAGCACCAGGAAGAAATATTCGAAGGAGAACATGAGCAAGAGGCCAGAGTTCCGCTCGACTACAGTCAAGAAACATCGCCAGTGCAACTCGAATCAGGAGGGCTCAGCGAGTTGTACACGTTCAGTTCAGAGCTCGCCGTGTAAGTACTACGACACCATGCGTATGCTGCATAGGGCCCACTTTGTCTCAGCCACGAATATACTTAGATCAGGTGCCTGCGCACGGAAGTGTCAGACTCGAATGCGCTATTCCGCTATAGTTGAAAGAGTGCGGTGTCAACGCCCGAGCGCGTACGCAGTAGTTTGTTGTCGGTGATACAGAAAGCAACTTCAAGCTGCATAATTCGTTACCATTAATTGATGCTTCACTTCACTTTAAGCCAAACAGATTTGAAGGCTTGTATGTATTCTTCACAGCCAGTAGTAAAAGACAGAACATTCACATGCGTCTACAGGATACACGCCCGTGATAGGGTGTGTGCGTGTGTGTGTCTGTGCGCGTGTCAATTTCTTTGTTTGTTTTTTGTCAGCTTGTTTGTTTATTTTTCAGTTTAAATAATATCGCGGTTCTTACGAAATACGTTTCTTTACCCGTAGTGGAAGGTTCGGTGCTGTCGTCAGCGGTACGTCGAAGAAGCTGGGCAGCAGCCTCGCTTTGAAGGTCGTCTTGACTAACACGGAACCCGAGACGTCGGCGCACCGAGAGTACGAGGTCTTGAAGAGCCTTCGGCACGAGCGGGTCATCTGCCTCAAGACTGCCAGCGTCCACGACGACGTGGTCGTTCTCGGTTTGGAAAAGCTGTGTGGCATGGACGTGCTCACCTACCTCTCTATGCGCCACACGTACAACGAGGACATGGTTGTACGCATCATCAAGCAGGTGCGTACACTTTCTTGTGCAGCGCAGTGGTGACATTTGAAAACCACTGGTGATGAATGAACAGCCCGAGCTGAAAGTGATATCCGCATAAGTTATCGACTAAGGAAACGTTTCCACATCGTTTACTTGAATGTATGTTTATGGCACTAATTTCAAGCTAGTCAAACGCAGTGCAACATGCCTGACATCGATGTTACAGCCAGCTAACAAGATGCCGGTGCCCTCTTTCTGTTCGTAGGTTTTGGACGGCTTGGAGTACCTCCACTTCCGCAGCATCTGCTACATCGAACTTCAACCTGACAACGTGGTGCTGACCGATGCTCACAGCTGCAACATAAAGCTGGTAGACTTCGGATCGGCGAACTTTGTGCCAAGAACCGGAAAAATTCTTCCCTTGGACACAAGCGCCTGCCTAGAGTATCTCGGTTAGTACTGTTACAGTCGAAACCTTGAAGAACAAAACAAGGGAACAAAACAAGGGACAAACGATAAATGTGGGTCATGATTTTTCTCTCTTTTTTTGACATCTAAAGCACTTCTGGATATAAGATAAGTAACCTGGGATGTGTTGAATGAATTAAGTTCGAAAGTTCAAGTCCAGATCTGAACACGCACCATGAAACGTACGTGCGTTTATTACTAATACAGTCACTTACTTTTCGCACATGCCCACTAGGAAGTTCAAGTGAACTAGGCTATCATTTTGACACCTAGTGCAATAACTGAATTTCAGCTATTAGATAATCAATCGTTGCTCTTCCCCGTCTTCTTTTTTTCTTTTCAGCCCCGGAGGTGCTAAAAGGAAACGAGGTTTGCCACGCCACAGACGTCTGGGGAGTCGGCGTCTTGACGTACATATTGTGAGTATGCTAACCCAGACGCTTAGGCCTGCATCGGCATCTCGGTTCGCCCGCAGCTTTCGCAAACGGAGCCTCTCGAAATTTTGTGCAGGCTTAGCGGCTACTCTCCATTCCTCGGAATCAATGAAGAGGACACGAAGACCAACATTCTGTATGTGCGGTACCACTTCGACAAGCTGTACAAAGAAGCATCGACAGAGGCAACGAGGTTCCTCATGCAAATCTTCAAGAGGACACCTGAGTAAGCCACCCTTGGAGTTTTGTTTAGGCTATACAACGGAACAAGTTTCATGCCAACAAAACACTCGCAAGATCGTATCCAAAATTCGAAGACTGACATAATTTTATTCGTGCACTTGGAACGGAAGGGCGATAGCTGCAACTGTTCGAACACAGCGTCAATTTATTGTTAACCAGATAACAACCTCGATTGTATTAGAACTGCAAAAGCAATTCTGGAAAGTGTTCCAACAATGCCTGTGGTTGCCAACCGTCCGAATGCAGTGAAACATGGCACAAGTATGCAGCGCTTCTATTCTCATCGCGTATTTTCGCAAGGCTGATTTACCGATCGAATGCAAAGCCATAAACTGTAATAAAACCAGAAAATATCGGAAATTACGGCCAGTAAAGGTCACTAAAGGTCACATAAAGTTGCAAGCTATGTGTCCATCAAGCTCACTGAGGTTCAGATTCCAGAGTGCTTGTGTTACAGTCGTAGCTCTCTGAAATGTCTACAGACGCGTCAAATGATCATCTGTAACAAGCGTTGAAAGCTGGGCCAGTTGGTACGGGTTCATCTTCTACCAAACTGCGCAGCAGGCGGGAAACTTCTCTTTTCGTCTGTCGCTTTTCCTTCTTTCTTTGTGTCCCGTCTGCGGCGCAGTTTGCTAGAAGATGAAATGATCATCTGTTCGTTCACAAATTTGTTTGCTTATCTGTTTGTGTACTTTCTATTCGGTCATCCATTACGTGTGTTGCTCTGGACGATGCATATCGCTCATATTCAGCCACTGCGAAGTTACCCGTTGACGGAAGAATGACATTAAGACAACGCGACAAGCACGGCATACAGTCTACACACCTGTTAAGTCTTGGGGCCAAATTAGTAAAAGTTTAAACACTGGCATTTCGTTCGTAAGTGCCTTCATCATTGCCAGCTGTCTTCAGTCTAGCACCAGTGTTGGTGGTCTGTTCTTGCAAACAGTTCCAACATAAAATCTTGTTATCAATACAAAAACTGACTCTCTCTCTCTCTCTCTCTCTCTCTCTCTCTCTCTCTCTCTCTCTCTCTCTCTCTCTCTCTCTCTCTCTCTCTCTCTCTCTCTCTCTCTCAGAAAACGACCTGCAGTTTCGGAATGTCTTGAGAACAAGTGGATGCTTCCAAGTGAATTCATGCTTCGAAAGCGCGAGAATTCAGTCTTCCTGTCGCACAAGCTCCAAGAGTTCGCTGCCAATTTCCACATGAAGAAGAAGAATGCCAGCACTGCCGATAGGCTTTCGAAGCTGATCGGTCTGCAGCTCTCAAGGTACGAAGCATAACGCTTGCGTGTGCGTTGCTAATGCCCTTTAGCTACAAACGTCCAAGCATAGTTCTCCCACAATAAATACTCCCAGAAAAGCACATGCGCGAGACACGAGATGCGGTCTGCAGACGTCCCGCGCGTTTTCACGAGTTTTATACCAATATCAAAGCTCCGCGAGAGAAAGCCGACTGATTACAACACTCAGGTAGGGAGCAATGAAATGGGCCAATATCAACCAACCTTACCACTGCGATCGCTGTCGTAGCATTGATGAAAAGCCACCCTATGTTTCAGAACGCGCAGTGCAAGAGAAAAAGATGGGGTGCCAGCGATAGTTGCGATGAACATAGAAGTTGCTAAATTTGCTGCGGGTCTTTCAACGCGTCGCTGTGAGCGTTTTACACGGTCTGGCACGTTACTCCTTGTGATTCAACGCCTTTTAACGCTGAATAAGTGATGTCCTTCATCTGTAAGGTTTACCATATTAGCTGAAGTACGTGCTCGACACTGAAATCTGTAGCGCGTCTTTTGTCGCAATACGTCGTTTCTCCTTGCTGGCTCATAAAAGTTTCGCGTTCGCATATTCCCACAGCACGTCGGGTGTACGAACAATTTCTATAACTTTCGTGACAGTTGTGATTGGTCGATCTTATATCCGTAGTGTTTTGTAGCCTAGCTTAAAATGTAAGATTCTGAACATTTTCTGTGTGTTAGCGAAAAAAAAAAAAAACAGGCTAGGCATAAACGCTTGTTGTGATTGCGTATTTACTTTAAACTTTCAAGTCATACGGTCATCGCAGCCTGCATTTACCTTGTTGCTTTCTTTCCAGATGCTTTTTATCCAGCGCGGAATCAAGTGGGGATGCTTGAATGAACACGAAGCGGATTGGAACGCAAGAGTGGAGAGTCCTGTTTGTTTGAAAAATTCAAATGGCTGTTACATGTTGATTTTGTCATTACACATGCACATGGGTTCCGGCTGAGCGCGTGCAGCCGGCCATGTGGACGACGTCGTTTGTCGGGGTGCATCATGCTGACACTGCGCTCGGTTGCAAATATTTGTTAAAGCGCAGCTAGACAAGTGGCGGTAAAGGAAACCAGCCATCCTTCACATACTCGTCAGTTTTGTTGAGTTTTTGGATTGTTGAAAATAAAGATATTTATATGTGTACAGAGTTGGGCGCTACACGAAGGACAGGAAGGAGAGGGGGGATCTATTTAGATAAAGGCTGCAGAGAGCTCGGCGTGCCCTAACCTGCTGTCCTGCGACGAAGAGAAGGCAAAGGGAAACGAAAGAAGGGTGGACCGTTCTGATAGGAACAGTGACGGAACAGTGAACATAGCAGCATTCTCAAAGCCACGAGTGCAGCTAGGTATCGTACAAGAGTGTGCCATAGCCTGTACTGCTAATGCAGCACATCACGGATTGGGTCAAGGACCCAAAATAAAGTCCTCTGAGTATGCTCCGGCGTTGATTTTTGCCATTTGAGAAGCCTGTTGCTCCCGCAACAAGCCTGAAGCCTGTTGCTCCCGCACGTATGCAGTGCGAGCACAATGCATACGCACTATAGCGTCTTTGATAGCACGGCAGCGGTCGCAAACTGATCTGCCCTAACGGCCCATTAGATGCACATAGTGCCGGATGAATTCCATCCCAAGTCATGTATTGTCAGAATTGTAATCAACTGAGCTAGTTGGTTCGTAGTTACTGGGAATTCGACCAACGGAACTGAAGAAAAGGAATAAAAACAGTAACGTCCTATGCCTGCCCTTCGTCTTTTTTTCCTCCTTTTTTTCAGGTCCGCTGGTCCAAAACCCATTAGTCATGTCTTGTGCAACAGACTTGAGTAGCAGTCTCACTACGGTGGCATACGAAATATTTCGGTGTTAAGTGCCGAACGTAGGGAGACATTGAATGTGGGCGCGAGGCTCACCACTGGAATCACCGGCGCTGCCATCGTTCGTACGTCAAAAGTTTGGATCGCGTGGCATCGCTTCGTCGTGGCGAGAGCGCATAAAAGAAAGTTGATTTTAACTGTTTGTACCTCATGTAGTTTAATAGTATTAACTGCCATTCTGGAAGCTAAAAAATAAAGTTGCTGGGGTCTTTTAACACATCTTAACGAAAGCTTATAGCGGTATATACCTTTCTTGTCTTGGTCGAATTGTTAGCTCTCAAAAGCTGCAACAATACCTGCGTCTTTGCACAAGAATGTATGGTCGTTGCCCTCTCTTTCTATCCTGAATGGGTTGAACAACACATCTCGAAATTTGGTTATCAGTAAACTACATATCTGTAAAAATTTTTAGCGCTCCAGACACGGTCAGGTTAGATTTAGCGATTGCAGTCGTCATAAAAAAAAAAAAAGTTTTAAAGGTGTTTCTTTTTTTTTTTTAATGAACAGTGCCAATAAATACCGCCTTGTGTGATACGAAGAGGAGACTACGCCATTTCTGTTGTGGAAAACAACGACGCGATTACTCCCCGTCGATCACTTCGGAGCTAGCTATTTCTTTATATGTTTTTTCCTTACGGTATATACTATGCTAACAATAACAACAGAATATTAGAGCAAGCTTCATATAGTTTAATTGAATCAAGGATTGGAGCGCAAGCGAACGAGAGACGACTATCAGGGGCGTAGCCGGAGGAGAGGGGGGGGGGGGGTCAAACCCCGCGAAATTTTTCAATTTTGCATGTATATATATACACAAACACATATAAACGAACACACGGACATACATAAAGTATGGCTGCAACCCCCCCCCCCCCCCGCAAAAAATTTCTGGCTACGCCACTGACGACTATGCGTCGAGATATACTACAGTTATGCCGGAAAATAATAAAGGGCGCTTATTTAAAACAGATGTGAGAGAGATTGACTTAGCCACCGACAATATTGCCGCATATAGTCGGTTACAACTTAAGAAAAAACATAAGCTCCGCCCACTGCCATCGCTGTCAGACCGAAAGACAATTCGCATAAGTCCTCCATCCAATTACGTTCGCTAATTTCCGTGACGTCAAGCAACCTTTCCAATTGATTTTATTATAGAAATAATGTGTCGCCGGTCTTAGGTAAGAACTGAAAAGTTAAGGCCAACTTTACCAGGGATTCCGGCATCAGTTTTTAACCAAAAGTAATATTTCAGTCAGAAAGCCAACTTTCATTTGTAAATATGCCTAGTATTTCCTTTAGCGAAGAGAAAGTACTTACACTTCGGACGAGAACCAGCTAGCACGACTATCTTGCAGAACTTAAGGGCAGGCGCATCGCGGTTCTGTGCGTGCAGCTTATATTTATTCTTACTTTTGTACCGTCGAAGGTATTTATACACTATAATACAATGAGACAATGAAGCAGTATTTCACGGTGCGTTTATACGCACCGTGAAATACTGCACCGTGAAATACACCCGACTGAATTAACTGAGTGGTGCGATCGATACATTGGTGCGTGCACGGTGACGAAAAAAAAAAGCAAAACAAAGAAGGTTACCGATAAATCCTGCTCATCTATGAGTACAAGATATAAATACGGAACAAAATAATATGCTATTTCGTATAACTACCACAACCGACCAAAATAAAGGAACCGCCCCGCCGCGTGATCCAACTTTACAAGTCATTACACGTCAAGCGCTCGCGGCATGCCCTCGCCTCCAACATATGCCGCCGCGAATTTGTGTGCGGTTTAGACCGCACACAACGTAATACAGCTGTTGGAAAAACCTCCCTTGGTATTGTCGGGAAGTGACAACAATAATAATATAATAATTACTGGGGTTTAACGTCCCAAAACCACGACATGATTATGAGGGACGCCGTAGTGGGGGACTCCGGAAATTTCAACTACCTGGGGCTCTTTAACGTGCTCCTAAATCTAAGTACATGGGCCTCAAGCATTTTCAATGGTGAGTATGTGTGGTATAAGCATTCCAGTGGCGCACCGACGGGGGGGGGGGGGGTTGTAACCCCCCCGCGTGCTCTGTGGCTCTGCGTTCACTTCCAGTGAAGCGGCTTTGGACGAAAGAAAAGATGCTTTCACGGGTCGTCAGTTTGACCCCTCTTCTTTTCTTGCCCCCTCTGATTATTGCAATAGAGCAAGGAGATATTTCGGAATCTTCGAAACAAGCTATTGTTTTTTTATTTGTTTGATTCTCGGGGGAAGTCTAAAAGGGGCTGTGTACAATGATAATGCGCCGCGTGACTTGGCCACAGACGTCGGTGCACAGTGCATGTGACATGAAAAATATTACGTATAGCAGCTCATCCACCTGTGTACGCAGTGCTACATACATGTTTGTCCAGAACAAGAGTTCGCAGTGTTGTTTACCGTTTGTAACGTTATTATCCGGTTCACACGGGCAAATCTAATGCACTTACCTGCACACATGCAAATTATACCTGGTTCACTGGGACGCTTCTAATGTTATTAGAGATTAAGATATCAAGTGCCTAAATACCATTAAATTGTCGGTGTCACATGGCTTGATTTAATGGCACTAATGGCGCGACGACGAAATTGCGCAATAAATATATGTTGTTTTTGTCTTGAATGTGCAACTTCTTTCAAATTCTACGTCATAAAAGTCATTTTATAGAAATAACAAGCGCTTTCATGTACATTCAATGCATTACTCGCTGTGGAGAACATCTCCTGTTGCGATGCCGGTGGCATTCTCGTTACTTTTTCTTAAATCCTTGATATTATAGTGAACACGAATTGTGTCCGTCACGGAGCACCTTTGTTTTCCTTTAAATAGTCAATAATGTACGCTCTCCTTGCCGACAAACATTCTTTTTTCATCATATAGATGGGCTCTACAAAACCACGCCCTCTGGATAAAGCTTTTTCATCTAGCGGCCGTGACAAAACACAAAATGAAAATGAAGGCACTCATTCAACGGCAAGCTATAAAGTATATAGCCACGTGTCACCGCTAAAATGCCCTTTATATTCACGGTGTTACCCATTAGCGCCACTTTTTACGTGCAGACGAGCTCTAACGTAATTCTAATTGGCAGGACCGAACCAAGGTAACTATCGATCCTCCAAAACGAAAAAAAAGGAGAAAAGCATTTGAAGCACTTGGGCCCTTCCATAGACATATGGTGCGAATCTTCTTTTTCTGCCTTATCACAATGCATTAATTTTGCTAAATATGCAAACTTTCTCATAAACGTTTCACTATTTGGAACCCTGTGCCCATGTATGTCGCCATGGCAAATATAACAATGAAACACATCGAGGAACAAGCTCTTAATTCATTGCAGCCCCAGTCAAAAATCTTTAACAGATACGTCTCAACGACTGTCATTCGAGCGTCAAGAGGTCATAAGTCACAATTATTCTCTCATCTAAATTTATCCAACGAGTATTCAGTTCACCCTTGAAACAGAAGACTCCCTGTCGTTTTTAGATGCCCTTGTAACTTGCAAATGAAACTGTGCAAACACACCTACACAAGTCGATGTTTTCAGTTCACTTTAGAACCCCACAAAAATCCGCAATACATCAGTAGTAAAGATATTAATGCGAAGAGCCGGAACGCACTGCAGCACAGAACTTTAGAAAGAAAAACAATAAAAACGCGATATATTCAGGAAACGCGCCAGGAACGGCTACCCAAAATCTTTTATTCAGGAAGCATTTCGCTTCCAAAAACACAACGACGCAAGCTGAGAAATCCAGTAACAGGTGTCCCCCAATCAACATCACGACAGAAATACATATCTCCGCTATCCGTGGCGCCAGCAAAACCATCGCCCGTTTCCGTGGCCGGCTGAGTCACGTGACAGTAAGAACGCGAATGGTCCGTCGGCTCTTGCGCTTTGCCGCCTTTGTGCCATACACACGTGCAGTCCGAAACGGGAGGGATAAAGACCTGACCGAAGCCAGTTCGAAACCGCTAACGGTGGCGCGCGCGCGACTTCAAAGCGAAACCACATGTTCGAAAAGCCGCCGGCGTACTAGGCTGCCGAAAAAAGAAGAAAAAAAAACGGTCTTGTTGACGCCCCACTCCTCCGAGCGTGTGGCCCGTAGCCGACGATGGGGACCGGCGGTTCGTGAAAATGTTTGCAGCATTACGAACACAATAGCGCGACCGGAAGAGCGTACCCAAGCCATCTTCAACAAAACTGATTGTACTGGCTGCGACGCGAGCTGCATCAGCGGAACTGAGAAAGACGGGACAGACGTCCCAAATCCATCGCAGCTGAAGCCAATTACCGGAAATGAATGCTGGCAGGACTTCGCTTTTCCCCGCGCAAAGCGCAAGAAAAAGAAAAGGAAAAAAAGATGTACGCGTATACAGCCTCACAGTCCGGCACTCCAAGTATCCCCCTTTCACTGTCTCTCATCTAACAGTGCACCTCGACACATCCACACGCCAGAGGTGCTCCCCACCCCTTTTTACTCTTCAACTCATTCCCACCGGTCAATCCAGGGCTGGGCAAAGATACTTTGAAATTGTATCGAGATACGATACAAGATACTCGGTCGAGAAGTATTTGAGATACAGATACAAGATACTCGCGGAATAATTGTATCCGATACGATACCTCCCAATTGTATCTTAAGATACTTCGATACATTTGCAAGTTTGCTGTTATAGATCTATATAATGAAGCAGCAAAGGCCTATGTAGAAATGTGTTTACTTGAAAATTTCTGAACTGCGACCAGCTTTGTTTAATTTTAACAAAATACCTCTTTGTATCACAAGATACAAATCTTCTTGCTCAAGGCGTATTAGTTTCATTTCTAAACGACTTATTGGGATTTGTTTGGCTGCTTAATATAACAGCTCTTTAACTGCTGCGCTGTTAGTTGTTTTTGCTTGACACTTGTGTAGTTTATTGGTGTCGCTGCCAGCTGGCCTACTTGGCGACCAGCTAGCTGGTTACCATCTACTTGCAAGTGCCTCCGCACGATGGCGCAAATACCGCTGTGCAGTCTTACCTTGTCCGCAAGCGTATTGTTTTCGTAATACCGCATCCACCGACAAGTGTACAGCAGCAACAACGTTGGTAGCGACATTGTTTGTGGGGCGTCGTGTACAGACGATGAACTACATAGTCCGCGCTCACAGTTATTTGAGGGCATAAAACTGCAGTGATTTTTCATATTTTACTTACCTGCTGGCGTAAAGCGTTCGTTGGCAACATATTCACTAACGTGCAATCTTTTACCATTTGTTCTCTGAGAGAACCTGAGCCGCCAGGAAACGTCTCAGACGTATTCTAGCGGCACAAAACGCCGCAGGTTATCACTGCTGTTCAAGCTCTGCTTACCTGCGGATTTGTAACAATAAGAATACTTTAAGGTGACCTAAAAAAAGAAAAACGAATATATTTAAGTCAAATAGCAAGGTCGTTCCGTATTAAACAATCAAAGTGAATAAGTATACAGGGTGTTTCGCGTAAGTAGAACCCACTATTAAAAAAACAAGTGGTTAACCGCCGCTGAATGAAACCAAATGTATTTGGTTTGCCGTCATGTGGCACTCGTTATGGTATGTTTTGTACTAAGCTTAACTGGTTAATTAAATAAGGTCAATTATGCGATATTGCGACATTTTTAATATTCACTTTAGGGCCAACTGCGCTTCGACACATCGTAGAGCGAATTTAAAAACGACCGACCCAATTTTTTTGGCAGCGTACATGCTGCATGGTGAATATTTTCGGGTTTTTAGAGAAAGCCCGCGAAATATGAAATAAAACACGTTCGCAGACAGTTAAAAAATAAGAATAAAGCAGAGAACGTATTTTAGTAGCAGGTTACAAAAGACATATTACAATAAACAGACGGGCGAAAAACTATGCAGAGGACTAGGTAATGTATGGGATGCAAAAAAAAAAAAACGGAAGACAGCAAAGAAAGCACTTGTGATAACAATCAAATTCGAATAATTTAGCAGGAAGAACAAAGATACAGTACGTCAAAATGTTTCCTGTTACGTAAATGCTTGTTCTATTGCATCTAACGTCGGCACTAATAATGGGACGGTTGTTAGAATCTCTTTTGCATGTAAGTCAATCTGATCGTACTATGTAAGTCAAGCTTGCATCCACAAGATCTTTCAAATCGCTAATGTGTGAAAGGCGCGGCACGCAAAGCAGCCCCATTCTTGCATTCTTGAGACATTGCAACGAAGCATCACGCAGGACAAACTTCGATAGTGACAGTATTCGCCACGAGATCGGGCTATAAGTGGCAGCGCCGTCGCCGTGTTAGCGTGGATAGGCGGTCGGCGGCGCGTATACAAATGCACGCAGCGGCGCTTCGCCGTAGGCGGTTTGAGTCGATTGTCGGCGAATAAAGTGCGTTGACTACAGCCTAATGGTGCTTCTCTCTGACGCCTCTCTGACACGTGATAGGGCCTAACGTCCCTATCACGTGTCAGAGAGGCGCAATCTGCCAATCAATGGGGTACTAGCCTTTGGTCACAGTAATGTTTTGCACTGTGGTCGATGTTTTTTCTTGCTCTATTTGGACGTGTTTAACTTGTGTTCAGCCAATACCACAATATAAAGAGCGTTGCGCGACTGAGCCCATTAGGTATTTACTTCTTGCTTTGGCGGCTACAAAACAGAGAGCCCGTATTTCTGCGTAATTAGATAAAGTGGAACTTTGCGCACTCTGCTTTTCTGTTTGCATGAATACGCGTGTACCACTATAGAAATGCCTGGTTTTAGGTCTCTTTTACCGGTAACCGGCCTTTGCAGATGCTAGTTCATGCTTTGCGGTTTCATAATGATTTCAAAATCGCCAACACTTTAAGAGGCGGTGTCGCTAAAACTCTACATTCACACCTCGACATTTTGTACCTCTTTCGTTTAGGACGACGGCAAATGCACTATGTGATGTGCTTGAACGACAATGTGGCAACCTCATCGAAATTATTTTGTCGAAAGGACGGTACGATGGTTCGACCTAGCGCCATACCGACACGTGTATGCATGCACTCACATACAAGTCTCGGAAGGGGAAATGCTTGTGTATATCGTGTAGGCGTAAGTATAAACATTTGTTGCTGTGCTAGCACAACGGAATAAGCTGTCACCTGAGGACGAGCATGACGTACGCACACATGAGAACACGGTGTGGTGAGCAGACGACGCAAGGAGCCGTCCACACCGCGGGGTTTCGTCCGCTCGCCGCTAAGTCTCGCGGCCAATAGAGGCATCAGAATTTGCGCAAAAGACGCTGCACGCATTGGAGTGCGCAGCAGAGTGCAGGGTCTGTTAACAAGTGTCATGACATCAACACAACTAAAAAGGAAGAAAACATCTAGAAAAAAAAAAGGTAGGCTGCGCGGAGACGTTCGCACGCTTGTTTTTGTCGCGATGGCTTGAGCGCCATCACATGACTCTGCTCCACCAATAGGGACGCTTAAAGATCATCGCCTGTGCTCGCTGGAGCGCTCTGGCGGAAATATACAAGGATGTTACTGTCGACAGTTTTATTCAGGTGGCTTAGTGGCAGCAATATCAGCTTGAGAACCGGAATTTCGGCCGACGTTTATTCTTTCGCACGGTGGTGTTTCTATAGCAGTATCTTGTATCTTAAGATACACGATACATTATTGAATGTATCGGAAATACAGATACAGATACTCGTTTTGCAAGACGTATCGCGATACAGATACCAGATACCCAAAGAGTATCTAAGATAGTATCGAAGATACATGTATCTTCGATACTGCCCAGCACTGGGTCAATCCCTCGCACTCCTCTGTTCTTTGACCGAAGAGCACTGCCGCCGCCTGCCTCACCCTTTCATACCCACCAAACAAGAAAAGAAGCCCTGTTCATCCCTCCCTCGACCGCTCAAGAAGGAACCGTATGGATTCCGAAAAGTAGGGAAAAATGTTCACTAAAAGTTCCAAAGATAAGAGGGCGTCGGCGGCGCTTCGAAAAGAGTGTTTTTTGTTTTCTTCGGGGCTTGCGTTTTCTACAGGCAAATGGTGTCGCCAGCGGGGTGGCCGCGCATTTTTTTTTTTTTGTTTGTTTAACTTTGTTGACAGAGGACGGACGAGCTGTATTGGAGCGGCGAGAAGAAAGGCGACCTCGTACGCGGCTCGTTCGTCAAAGCGACAGCAAACCCGGGAGGCCGTACAGCTCGAGCACATGGCCTTGGCGCAACTAGTGTGTGCGTCGACAGCCATGCCGCAGTACCGCGCGCACGCAGGGACCCCAAGCAAGCACGTATGCTATGCGAAAATCCATACGTTGCGAAGATGGGAGGAGTAAGACGACGGGGCAGAATGAGTAATTGTTTTCAAGGACGCGTGACAAGAAAAAAGGGCTTTGGAAAGTGCGAGAGTTGTATTGGGGTGCCACGTTTTCTTTCTCTTTTTTTCAGACAACTCTCGCCCTCTCTTTTTTTACCACTTCTTTTTTGTATGTTGTACATCGGACGGAAGCTACGAAGTTTGATGTGCCCCCATGCACACGCTCAGTTCGCTTGCTAGAACTTGCTTCTGTGTCTGCTGCGCGAATCTGCGTCGAATGAGCTACTACATCACATGCATTTCGCTGAAGCGCCAGTCGAACACGATCCTCACCTACTTCCCGAAAAAGAGTCCGTGTTCAGATTCAAGAGATGCAGCGACAGCACCGGAATGCCCGATTGCGGCCAAAAAGGAAGCGATGACTCAGCACTTATCGCCTTCAGATGCGTCAATCGATCAGTCACTTATCACTGAGGATACTTCAGTCGCCGAACCTGTGCACCCGAATGACATGGCAAAACGGTAAGCGTGCAGCTGCATTGAGCTGCACGTATATACTGTTTATAATCAATGCCACAAAGCTTATAGTAAATATTTACGATGCACTTTCAGATTTGTAGTTTGGCGAGGCTTGAAGGAAGTATAATATAGGATGTTCTGCTCACATTGTGCACAACATTCTCAGTTGCAGAGTTCTTTAATTGCTAAAGTTGCCAATGGGGCTTGTTTGTATGACATTTCCTGATTACTGTGGTAATCGGGCACAAGACACAATAAATGGGACACAAGAAAGGCACACGGCGCCGGGTGTCCTCGTGTGCCTTTCTTGCGTCCCATTTGTTTGCGCTAACATAGTAATAAT
Organism: Rhipicephalus sanguineus; assembly: GCF_013339695.2. Lineage (NCBI taxonomy): Eukaryota > Metazoa > Arthropoda > Arachnida > Ixodida > Ixodidae > Rhipicephalus > Rhipicephalus sanguineus. The sequence continues at coordinate 261,421,350 of NC_051176.1, forward strand.
TTTTTTAACAGCAATGCGCGACCGCCAGCAGGCCGGCACGTCAGCACCCTTATCACTACCTGGAGCTGAAAAACTAGCAAAAATAAGTATCTGCCAGGCATCTTTGTTGGAACTATATTACGCGTTGGTTTATTCAATATGCGATTTATTTTCTCCGTGCGCTGCTTCACTGAACAGTTTCTTGGCCCTCTCAAGTTTTTCAAGATCTTGCTGTAAAACGCTGAAAGATCATCATCATCATCATCACATTTGATATTATTATTATTATTACTATTATTCCTATTATTATTATTATTATTATTATTATTATTATTATTATTATTATTATTATTATTATTATTATTATTATTATTATTATTATTATTATTATTAGCAGTAGTAGTAGTATTGTTATTACTATTTGGTATCTCATATTTTCTTTGTTATTGCAATCCTCCAGCCTAAACAACGAAATGGCGTATTATGCAATGTGCCTGCACCCCCCCCCCCATCCCACACTCCTGTAGGCTTCTCAGAATTTCAACCCCCCCCCCCTGAGAGAATTCCTGGGTGCGCTACTGATTAGCATTCGTATGCAGGCGTGAAGAGCCTCACCATGGCACAAATATCTCTAAGAGGTGCACGTGCTCCAGTTACTATACCGTTAGTTGTGACGCGCCGCGCTTGTGCTTGAAGGCTTATTGGTGTAGGCAAGTATGAACATTCGCGTAGCCAGAGTTGCGGGGCTTCAACCGCCCCCCCCCCCCCCCGGAATTTTTGCATTTTGTATGTGTATATGTACACCCGCAGGTACAAACACGCGCACGGACATACGTAAAGCGTGTCGGAACCCCCCCCCCCCTCCCCTAAAAAATGTATGGCCATGCCCCTGAGTAGGAATAGCGCATGCTTGTGAGAAGCGGCATGTCGCAACGCATGTCACGTATGTAACCTAAAGAAGGCAGCCGTATGGTGAAGTTTAAGAAGACATAATTCAGAAATGTTCCATGCTGTGCCTGCATGCAACATCCTGTATGAATTCACTCGGCACGATCTTCAGCGCCATATGTCTTGACCAAGATAATGAGCGGACTATGACAAATCTACTTCATGGTAGCGCAGGCTTTAAGACAGGGACAACATAGAGGCACACTCAACACAACACAGCGCTCGAGTGTGCATTTTCTGTTTTCCATGTGTTTGGCTTGCGCTGTCATCAAGCAGAATGCAATACCAACAAACCCACATTGCCATCCTCATCGGTCTATGACGACGCCAAGGTATTTTTGATGATGTGATAGAGGCACCATTGCTTCGTTCACAGTGAATATCGTGTCATATATTAGTGTGAACGCAAGGAAGGAAGTTCTTTCTGCAGGGAACCACAAGCCTCTCATCAGTAGATTAAGTAACTTAACTGAAAGAAAGGCGGTGGTCAAGATATCTGGGTGTGAACACCGCGAACATATCTATGGTCGAGTGACTCTGATCGCCCACGTGAAAAATGCATTCCGCATACGCGCTTAATCACAGCGTGTCTCAGAGCTCTGCCGCGACACCCGAACCAAAGCAGTATGGAAGTAAGCACATTTATTTGTGGAACTCTGCGAATAATTTAATGTTGGGTGGTGTAAGCATCAGTAGTCCACAGTGTTCTGCGGCCGTTTCATTAACACACGATCAATGCATACATGCAGCCACCGATGCACAAATAGTCTAGTGCATCAAGATCAATCGCACTGCGTTGGGCGGGCGCGTTCAGTGCCTAAGAAAACTGCGCACTCCAATAGGCAGCGTTTGCGTGCCAAATCGAAAGTAGGGACAAAGTCTATAACACGAACAACCGATGACCATCCTCTACGGTACATTCGTAAATTTCAAAAAAAGCTGCATAACTTTTTTTTTGTTTTGTTTTGTTTTCAGAAATCTGTGCGAGTTTCATAAATACCATTAATTTTGCTATATATATACCTAGCCCGGCTAAAGTGTAGAGGTATCTGCACATCAGCAACTTGGAGATGGAATGGAGGATGAGGTAAAGAAAGCTAACAAGGTAATTGAAACTGTAATAGAACAACAGGAGGCATCAGAAGGAAAGCGAGGGAAACAGAAATAATAAATTGAATTCGAGGGATGGAAACAAAGAAGACAATAGAGATTTATGAACCGGAAAAAGAGGAATCGAAAGCGAAAGTTTATGTATAACGAAAATGGTGGAGCTTTGCTACTTGAGGCCCAAGCTTGCTACCCGACGACAAGAACAAACTGGAGCAAATATTCACAACAGGAGGAGGCATGTGTCTGCAGCAGCGAAAGTCCAGCAACGACTCAGCACATCGTATAATACAGTGCCAAGCTATTCACCCAGCAAGACCCGTAGAAGGCATCCACATTTTGCAGGCAATAGAATTCAAAGCGGATTTCAGAGCCAGTAATTGGTAAGAAGTCGATATGTGCAAGGTACGTTTAGTATTGGCAAAAAAAAAGTCACAGTTTCGCCGCAAGGTGAAGCAATGAATGCGATAGCAAGAAATTGGAATGTCACACGAAGAACGACAAGCAGCTCGAAACGCAGCGCGCCGCTGAAGCACAAAGAAGGACGCTCAAAAATAACGCGCAGGTACACACAGGACAAGCGCGAACTGTCACAGTTGTTATGTCTGTGTGTTTGAGCAGCGCGCTGCAAGTGTTCACTATGCAGAACCCGACGCTCTTAGATATTTCTTTTTCTTTTGCGAGATTGATAGAACCGGAGTCGCAGGAGTCGCTAAAGGCGTAGGTAACTGTAAAGTACAAAAGCCAGAGCGCTCGGCTACAACAGATGTAGTAAAAGATGACTATATAAAGCAGGCTAGGTGACTATATTTGTCAGCGCGCCATTAAAAGGTTAAATATCAAACAAGCCCCGCCACGGTGGTCTAGCGGTTATGGCGCTCGACCGCTGACCCAAAGGTCGCGGGATCGAATCCCGGCCGCGGCTGCTGCATTTTCGATGGAGGCGAGAATGTTTGAGGCCCGCGTAGAGCTGATAGGAGAGACACAGGGTAAATGCGCAGAAGACGAAGACAGAGAAGAGGCTTGACGCACACGAGCGCTGCTCGTGTGTCGAGCCTCTTCTCTGTCTTCGTCTGCTGCGCATTTACCCTGTATCATGTCACACCAACAAGCCCATACTGCTACCCTACTAATATAGGAAAGGCCGCCGTCTCGAGAAATGAGCACCCACAACATCGATCGCCAGGCTGGGGTACTCACTCATCTTTGGAAAGACCGGTGGGTGCCGGGCAGCACGTGGGAATCGATCCAAGTACCTGCGGCCATGGGTGTCGGCAGGGGGTGCGAAAGGGGCACTTACCCTAAAGTCACTGGAACGGGCAAAGTACCGCGACCGTCCTGCCCGCCGCCATATTTGGTCCAGCGCGGCCGAAGCTGAGGCGGCGCGGATTTCACGCGGAGTAACGCATGTTTTACGCATTGCGTGCGCTTTTGCAGCCCCGAATGAAGCATACTGTTGTTCTCTAACTGATTAGGAAAGAAATAGCGGCAGTTTTCACTTGCCTACACGCGCACGCACGCGTACTAACGCGATAAAGAAATGCGAACTGCGCGGCATTGTCGCGCTCGGCTGCCGGCATTTATTAACTGCGAATTATTTCTTAGCGAACTTCTGCGAGTTTGAACGTAGTATCTATCTATCTATCTATCTATCTATCTATCTATCTATCTATCTATCTATCTATCTATCTATCTATCTGTCTGTCTGTCTGTCTGTCTGTCTGTCTGTCTGTCTGTCTGTCTGTCTGTCTGTCTGTCTGTCTGTCTGTCTGTCTGTCTGTCTGTCCGCCCACGACTATGTGCTCTCCTGGCCGTTTCGTTAATGGGATGTATACTAAGTTTGATATGGGATAACATGACTGTATGATGAATATAAACTACAGGTGGTAACAGGAAAATAATGACATGTACGCCATGTACGGCATGAATTACATGCCACGCTCATGGTGCGCTTGCGGCCGCTTCGCTAGCTTGATACACACCAAAATTAATATGGCGCGACAAGAGTTTATGACGAACATAAGTTACTCGTCACAACGTGCAAATCATGGCAGGCATGCCATGTAAACATGATTTACATGACATGGTCTCGGGGCGCTCGCGGTCGTTTAGTGAAATGCATATATATACCAAAATTGATATTACGAGATATTTCCGTATGACGAACGTTAGTGACAGGTGGTAACATGAAAATCATGACTTGCATGTCATGTACAGCATCACTTACATGCCACGCTCATGCTGCGCTCGCGGCCTGTTCGGTAGCTTAATATAAAGCAAAATCGGTATAGCGCAAGGTGCATGTACCGCGAACATGAATGACAGGTGGTAACGTGAAAACCATGACATGCATGACATGTACGGCATGGTTTACATTACACTCTCTTTGTGCGCTTCCGGCCGTTTTGTTAACTGGATGTATACCAAATTTGGTACATGACATCGGTGCGTGACGAGCATAAATTACAGGTCATGCGTTGTATATACCAGATTCTACATGCATGTATGCATGACAAACATGCGATATATAGTGAACTAGATGTCATGACATAAATGACTTCATCTGCCTCAAAGACGAACAAGGCTATATATGCAGCTCTTTGCTGGCTACTTCGCATTAGACTGATTCCCACAATGCGTGGGATCTGCCGGATTGACACAAAAGGCACAATTATACAGTCACGTCACGCGCTTCCAATCTTGGTGCATATCAAGCCAGCGAACCGGCCGCGGGTGCACCATGAGCATGGCATGTAAATGATGCCTTACATTACATGCGTGTCATTATTTTCATGGTACACACTGTTATTTATGTTCGTCATGCAGTCACGGCACGCAATACTAATCTGTAGCAGCCAGGTTTCATGGCGCACTGATATGTGAGCTCAAAGGCGTGAATTTTACGCCAAACATAATTAATAGCTGCCCGGTAATGTTACTGTGCATTAACCTTTTGCGGAAACCACGCGAAACCAGCTGCACGAGTGCAGCGGAGACGCCAACATTACCCGAAACAACATTTGCGAATTCTCAATGAAACGCTTGCCTCAGAAAGGCGGGTATCAGTCGTGGGAACAAATTTTTGGCGCCGTATTCTGTGCAGCCACACAGCCCGTCGCATGGCAACCTTTTTCCCACTCGGAATAGCAAAGACGGCTTTGCCCGTTTCCCGCCGGTTGCTGCACCCAAAAGCGCAGCACCCAGGCCTTCTTCGATGCATCAACAAGCTTGCGATGAAGTGTCAAAACGATACGAGATGTCGTAATGTTCCTGCACGCTTTTCTGAAGCTATAACAACAATCTCCCTTCAAAGCGCCGTGCGTCGGCGGCCGGGAGACACTGGCGAGGCGAGCGAGCTGGACCATTTCTGTGGTGAAGCCGCCGAAAGGGCGCGGCGGCGAAGAGAAAAGGAACGCGGTACTTTTCCCGTTCCAGTGACTTTAACTTGCCCCACGCCCTCCCAAGCCACAGCAACACTTGCCCCCAACCCAAGCCACACCAGCGCTCCCCCCTCTCCCACTGATTCAACACGGGTTTGCACCCCCCAAGAGAAAATCCTGCCGACGACCATGCCTGCGGCATTGGAGGTGGACGCTCAGACCACACTATCGCCGCTGGGGTATCAGAGAAGTAGACGCAAGCTTCACCTGCAACCCCCCCCCCCCCCAGCCCCCTGCTCCTTACCCTACCCAGGCGTGATCACCATCTTCCTACACCCATACGGCGCACTGCTCTCATGTTCCTTTTATTGCGATAGCAATTATAGTATCCGCCTCGTGCGCTGCTGCTTTCAGTGGTACTGGTGGCGCCACCAACGGCGGACGGTGGTGATAGGTGGATACGCGCGGCTCATAGAAGCCGTGGGCAAAGCGCCTGTTACTCTCCGTTTTTCTATTCATGTTTCATTCTGGTTTGATATTTGTACTGCCGACGCTGCTCCACTAGACAACCATGCCGTCTGTTACGTCGATTGTTCTATATTATTTGTTTTAAAATGACAGGCCCGTTTTTTTATGCGTGCGCGCGATGCACTGCGTACGTTTCTTACGTGCATGTGTCCAAGTTGTTTGCGTGATCTGTTAACACAGATGAAATAAAAATTGTTGCAGTACAAAACAGCATTCTTGTTTTATTGAACACCCCAAACAGTACAACAACAATGACTATTACGGCTGTATGCCTGCTTAAGAAACGCACAAAAGGCACGCGATTTTATCTTCGCCCAACACTCGTAGCACTCAACTAGGCCAAGAAAACCAAAATCTCACTGCTGAACGTTTTAACAGCCGTCACACAGCTGCATAATAATGCGTGAAAGTACTTTAGCAAATGACCAACAAACATTCACACAGCATTTTTTTTTTTGTTCACAGACCGTGTTAGCATATGAGAAAGTTCTAACTGCATTGCAATCACATATTTCGGAATATCTAATCACTTTCACCATTGAAGCCACAATCCTCTAACACATGCGCTTTAAATTGAGCATGGCATTACTCAGACTTATATAGGAAATGCGCACGCGTGGCATTACTCAGATTTATATAGGAAATGCGCACGCGTGCAATGTATCTCGTATGCTAGATTCTCCTTTGGTACGTGCAGCTCAAAATAAAATGCGATTCTAGAAGTAATGTTCGCGGAGTAGCGAGCATATAGCAGGACAACTACTTACAGCTTCACTTACCTTTGCAAAAACGGTATTCCAATTGCAATTCGATATTAACCGACGCAACAACGATAACAACACGCTTGTTGCACACAGGCGTACCAGGTTGACGCTCGAGGCCAAGCGCGGTATTTTAAGTGTAGCACAATCGTGCGCGTACAGAACGCTAGAATATTCTGGCACAATGTCTTCAAGCTTGCAGTCACTTCAGCGGTTCCCACGATGTAGCACCAGTTGACGTCCTCGCGTCATCAAACTGCTGCGACGCCGAGAACTACACACACAGCTGACTTGGAAAAATGCGGTCTTGCAGGAGGCCATCTTGTCCAGCAACCAACGGACAAAAGTACACAGCTGAGGCGTCTGAAACATTGCTGTTGATGAGATGGCAGCTGGACGAAATCAGGGCTCATCGCCCGACGTGTGGCCACCGCCTTAACACAATATTAACGTTGCAACGTTCAAGGAAGACGCGACGAAAGCGACGAGCCCAGCCGGTCTTGTCGGGTGCGCTACTGCACAGTGCACAGCGCGCGCTCTCACGGCCACCGAAAGAAATAAAAGAAAGTGGAGAGAGGGGTCACCTAGGAGCATCGCGTATCGGTGGAAGCAAGAGGAAGTGTTGCGTCGTCGGTGTGGCGTATTGTCGAGAGATGGCGCTAGTTTGTTTTTGCGCAACGAAATCGCAAACTTCATTCAAAATGCATGGGATCCTATGGGGGGTTGGGAGAGGGTACAACCGCCTTAGCCGAGCGGTGGCGCCACCATACCGATAGAGTTCCGTTTGGGCAGCCGTGGCGAACTGACGTGCGCACGACATGTCCCACCGCTTGGCCGCCTCGAACGAGAGCTCCTGTCTCTCGTGAACAGCCACCCGGCCGTTCAGCTTACCGCAGAACCCCCCACGCTAATCTGCGATGGGTGAATCCGCACCCGACTTCTCAGGCTTGTCGGAATACCAGCGCGCAAAGGCCCGACTAAATTGGGAGCGCGAGAGCGCGCTGAAAGCGCGCCTACTACAGCTGCAAGCGCAACAACAACAGCAGCAGCTAGCAGAACAACAGCAACGGCAGCAGCAGCTGCTAGATGCACCTCCAGCCTCCCCTGACCTTCCCGAGCCGGCCGCTACAACCACGGCCAGCACGGTCGACTCCTCGACTGCGGAAGCTGGGGAGATGGACACTACAGCGGCCTCGCGAAAGCGGGGACGCGACGACGGCCCTTTGGAATGCCCGCGCAAGCAGCCAACCAAAGACGCAATTGCAGGAGACACACCCGACGGTTCCCCCTTGACGCGGGACGACTCGGCGTGCGTTGCTGCACCCCCCACTGCTCCCCTCCCGTCTGAGACCACCGGCGATAGTGTGGCTGCTACCCCTGCGGCCCCCTCCAGGATCGTCGGCGGGAAAAGGCGCCGAGGACAGCGGAAAACACGCTCCAAGCGCCGGCGGAAGCAGCGCGTGTTCGAGCCATCAACAACAGTGGCCCCGGCAGCTCCGAAGCCCGCAAACACCACGGTCACCGCGCCGCACCCACCGCCTGCCGAGGAAGACTTCGTGACGGTCGTCTCCAAGGCAGCGCAACGGAGGGCGAAGGCGCTGGCGGCCGCTGCCATTGCGACTGATCCGGCAGTCGCGGGGACTGTTTTGTACCGTCCCTCAGCCCCTGGCGGTACCTTCAAGGGATCGCCACGCCTGACTCTCGCGGCGGCGTTTGCTATGCGGCCTGATGTCGTGGCGGTGCGCATCAACCACCGCCGCAACATCGTGGCTGCAGACGCATCGACGCAGCCGTGTTTGTCAGAGCTCCTGACCATCAAGGAGCTCAACGGCATTCCCGTCACCGCCAGGGTGCCTGCGGATCGGCGCACGAGCGTCGGCTTCATGCACGGCGTTGACGGCCAGCCCTCGGACAAGCAGCTGCTCGAGGGCATCACATCGACGGTCCCGGTGGTTGCGGCGACCAGGCAGGGCAGCACGGTGCGGCTGCAGTTTGCCGGCAGCCAACCACCCGAGCGCGTCTCCCTCTGCGGGATCTGGCTTCGAGTACGGCATGCCAGACCGCGTCCCATCCAGTGCCGACAATGCGGGCGCCTCGGGCACGTCACCGAGGCATGCGAGCGTGTCGGCAACTGCCTCACATGCGGCCAACATCATCAGGCCACCGCCGTCTGCCGTCCTCGCTGCGTCAACTGCAGAGGGAGACACGCAGCCGACAACCCCACCTGCCCTCGCTGGCAGGAGGAAAGGAGAGTGGCCACGCTGATGGCCGCCGCTCCTACGCCGCTCTCGAGACGGGCGGTCAAAGCCGCAGTACGCGAGGAGTCCCGTGAGGTGCGCTCCTATGCTGCTGCGGTGAAAACCAACCTTCCCGAGAGCGACACCACGGATCCCGGCCTGCAGCGCCCTATTCCTGCGCCGCGCCGATCCCTCCTGCTACCGGCGAGCTCCCCGATCTCGAGCCCGCCTGCCGCACCACCCGCTGAGCCCTCCGAGGACCCCCGGGATGCCCTCATCACTAGCCTTCTTGCCGCGCTTCGGGAGGTGGGAAACTACCTCCCCGAAGGCCACCCCATGCGTGCTGTCTGCCTCCAAGCAGCTGGCGTGCAGCCCGGTGCCCCCAGGAAGGATTAAGTGACGTGCAGCTGGGGCTACGTGCCCCCTTACTTCGAGACGCCCGCCTGGAACTCTCGCAAACATTGCCTGCAGCATCGGAACGCTGCGGCTTCACTGCATCGCTTGCGTGTCGTGCGGGTGTGTGCTACATCTAACTCTATCCCTTCTCTTTTCTCTTTTCTTTTTCTGTTTTTCCCTCATCCCCCCTCCCCTATAGGCACTGCGCCGTGCTCCCTATTGGGCTGCAGAAATTAGGTGCCTTTTTTCCTTTCCTCTGAACCACTTAAGAAGAAGAAGAAGAACCGATATACCGATGCACGAGGCGGATAGACACTCCAGGTGCTCCAGGCGTATTCCTGCCGCCGCCGTTGGCGGTCGCCATGGCTCCGTATAAAGTCCAAGGACGATAACACCACCCTGCGCGTCGTATGTTCTCTGTGCGAGTGAAAGCGTGCGAGAGCCGCCGATGATCGCTGCTCAGGCGGAGAGTAAACGAGCGGGCCGTCTCCGTCGCGCGAAAGGCTCCCGGGGGTGTCCCGGAGGGGTGCTTGGCTTGGGCAGGAAATGCGTACTTTGATATGGCGGGCGCGGTCTCGCGCGCACCATCTGGACATGGGTCAGCAGACGGCTCATAGTTCATACCTTTATGCGTGCTGTTCTCATCGCTGTTTGCGCTGAAGCGATAGACAGCACGAAGGTCGCTTCGCTCCCTGCAGCGACCGCGTTTCCTCATGCCAGTGTTTTGTTGAGTTACGCAAGGTCGGATGCTAAAGGATCCTTTAGCATAGAGCTGACTAGAGTCGCTATCGCATTTATCGCCCTTGCAGCGAAACTGTAATTGTTCTGCTTTTTTTTATGTTCTCCCGTCGTTTTTTTTTTTTTCAGTCTATTCTTATAGTGTATGCGTGCGCAAGCACTCAGGCTTTAGGTTTGTTCCTGGGCACGTTGGACGGACGGACGGACGGACGGACGGACGGACTGACTGGCTGACTGACTGACTGACTGACTGACTGACTGACTGACTGACTGACTGACTGACTGACTGACTGACTTACTGACTTACTGACTGACTTGACTGACTTGACTGACTTGACTGACTGACTGACTGACTGACTGACTGACTGACTGACTGACTGACTGACTGACTGACTGACTGTCTGTCTGTCTGTCTGTCTGTCTGTCTGTCTGTCTGTCTGTCTGTCTGTCTGTCTGTCTGTCTGTCTGTCTGTCTGTCTGTCTGTCTGTCTGTCTGTCTGTCTGTCTGTGGCTCGGTTCTTGCCGCCACGCAGAGTAACAGACGACGCTCGGCCGGCCGCAGCCGCGAACCGCTTTCGGGACGCGCTTGCAAGCCTAGGCGTGTTATTGGTCGAGACCGAAGAAAACAAGCTTCGCATGGGATACAACAATGAAAATCAAGCGATGACGTGCTTCTCACAATGACCTGCCTTTGGTTTCCGTCTTTCCGAGGATGAAGGTGGGAAGTAAACAGCTCTTGGAATACAACATCAGGGGTCCTCGGTCACCATTATTGTTAAAAACGATCATCGACATAACTGCACTTTGAATAATGACTGGATAAGTCCGAGTGAATAAAGGTCTGGGGCAGACTTGGCGCCCCCCTTCGACGATTAGGGGGGGCGGCCCTGCCCCCCCCTCGTGCGCACGTTTGTACCTGCGAAGGCGCCTGCACACCTGCACTGTCACTGGGCACATTTTGCCAATAAAAATGTCAAATTCTGTCTCTTACATGACGAATTCCTTGTGACCGTTTTTAGGTCTATGAACACAAAAAAGCAGCGTCGCTTTTTTTTTCGTAACTAATAAGGGTAAGTTGGGAATCGTTCACCATGTGTGACTGATAATCAGATCTGTTAATTATGGATAACTGCCACTGACACGTTTTCAGCTCATTTCAGTGTGATGACAACCTGCAAAAGCGTTTTCTTCTGCTTCAAACTTCACGGCGCATGTTCATATTGGAAAGCTGAGGAAATCATCTTAAAGGTCTAGTGACGGCATTAAAATTTTCAAAGCCATGTAAAACAGAAACTGACTTCATCCGCGTAATAATATGCGTTCAGTTTACCTAATTACGCATACGGCGCCGCGAGGCGCTGGTTTTCGTCACACTGTGACGTAATAATGTACATACATAAAGTTAAACTAGGTTAACCTACCACAGCAGTTCCATTTTTCCACGAGCCGATTTCGATATGTGTGAGTCCACCACCGCCTACACCACCCCTCCCCAGGTGAATCCAACTCGACCCCCCCCCCCTTACCAATTATTTCCGAAATAGCTTTGTATATGTCACGTTCACCATCATAACATGGTCGAGGAAACACATTCAATTCGAAGCAGCGCGTTTCAAGAACCATTCATCTCACACTTCGTTGCTTACATGACCGAAGCGTTCAAGTTAACTATCAGCGTTCAAATGTATCCTATGCATATGCATACTAACTCGCTTGAATGGCACACCCCCGGCAGCTCACTTTTGCGGAGAGAAAGTTCAAAATACTTCCACAAGACGTTTGAACTGTTTGAACAGTCGCGGTTTTTATCAGCAGCTGTGAGCCCTGGAAATACGGAAGAACGATAGGTCGAAAAAAAAAATGTTCCCTTCGAAGCAGCACGAGCTCCATTCATCTCATACTTTGTTGCTTACATGACCTAAGCTTTCGCAAAAGGACCATTAGCATTTAAATTTGCCCTGTGTACGTGTTTATTTAATTCGGTTAAGTGGCACAAGCCCGGGGTTGTGTGTACTGCGCAGCCGCAACTGCGCCGCGCCGCCGCCGTCGCCGCCGCCTACCTACGAGCGACCGCTCCGGCAACTCCGGCTGCTACGGCCCCTGCCAACGGCGTTGGTTTGCTAGGTTTAGACGGTTTAGATTGACTTTAGTTTCTGTGCTTGTGCTGCCTTGTCGCAAGCATAGTTAGCATCATGACACGCCAGTGTACTAGCTATATTTTAAACCTACTGCAGCATAAAAGAAGCTGTGCTTCGTAGAAAATAGTTTGCGAATGGAGCTATGATTTTGAGTCGCATGACCGACAAAACGGAAGGCTGTTGTCCAAATGTGCCTGTCCTTCGCTGTGATTGCGACAGATGCAGCCGTGTGAACCCAGTTTGGTTTTAACATAGTAAGTATACTGCTTGCGAAACGCTTTCTCGTTACGCTTGGGTGATGCATTTTGAATTCTTTTCGGAAACCTGTGGCTGTTCTTATTTGTCGCGACACCCTTCATTCTTACTCGTTCGTGCAGCTTTCAGTGTTAAATGTAGCCGCTACGTGTTTGCTTCGATTTGCCTGTCCTAGTTCCCATAAACTGAATAAGTCGATTGCTGTACTGAACGCAAGACATGAGTCCAGGGGCACTGTCTTGCGCCCCGCTGTTATCTCAGTATTTGTGAACGACGATAGGCGCCGTATTCTGCGAGCATTATTTTTCTGTTTCTGACCTTCGTTATTGGCTTGCTAGATCCGGGATCAGCCAAACACAACTTTTAAGAGTTAAAGAGCCCGCGCCTGCCATTAGTCTGCCAATCTCTGATAGATACAGTGACCAATCAGCAGCGCGACGTGCTTTATCTGGATTGCGTAAGCTCGCGAAAAGTAGATCGTCCTAACAGCGCTGAGCTCGAACGGCTCATGCGCCGTCGCTTGTTTATCCTCCGTAACACACTGATAAAAACGGCGACTGTGGCGTGCACTTCATTCCTGCTTCCATTGGCATTCGTCAACCACTGTCATGTCTGTCTTTTAACTGAAACACGTGTCTTATCATCGCAATTTTATTTGCCGTTATTGCTTGGCCAATGCTGCGCACGTGACCTCGTGTGTGTGTGCCCATGTGAAAGGGTATACGCATAACCAAGAGGTAATGTGCTACTTTGACTCATTGCTAATTCTCTTGTGCCTGTGTTTAAAGAGAGTGAGGGCGGGGTTTGTTCAGTCGTGTAGCTACCATTTGATCATTTGTTTATGGTGCAAGGTTGCTTATGTGGACCCTTAATAGTTTGACTCGGCTTGAGCAATAACATTCTCGAATAAAAATGTCTGCAGTAATTTTCTTACTGGTGCAAAAATGGATAGAAACGAGAAAGATCTATCCATTTGCTGCTCACAGTATACTTTCCTGAATTTGTAGCCTTTTCACGTGTTTTAACTTTTTATTCCCCAACATTTATGCATTACACTTGTGCAGCAAGGTTGGACTTGTGAAAACTGCAGTGTTGTATAACATGATACTAGTACTAATATATGCACTTTTTTTGCTACGAATTGTTATTTAGGAAAGGAAAAGCTACAAAAGAACATACTTGTGCTTGAAAGAAAACCTCATGATTGGAAAAAGTTTGTCCCGGTACAGTAACTAAAATTAGCACGACCACCTTAAAGGGGCTGTCACTCAATGGAGTGAGCTAACAAGAAGGCTAGCAATTATCAACAGCATGAGAGCGAATAATACCCCGGTCACACTGGCAAGTTTAGTGTCATTTTGAGCGAGTGCACTTACGCCCCCAGAATGGCACTTTGACAGCGCGCTGCTACACGAGAAAAGGAAGTGCACTTTGGAAATGATTGTAATGGCGATGGGTACTGAAGTAGCACAACACGTATTTGTTATTTCAGGCAGTGTTTCTTAAGTAATACTGTGTTACAGCTATAACCAGCCCTTAAAATAAAATTTACGTACAAACGCGGCGGCTGCAGCCATTGCACAGCGCGCGCTGGGCATGCCCCTGGCGGTCGGGGCTGTAAACTGCCCGAGAACGAGAAAAGCAAAGTAGTTTTTTGTATTATAGTATGTTTTAATGCATAAGAATATTCCTAGTAAAGAAAACGATAGTTAAAAAATGCTATGAACTCAGCTTCGGATAATAACTTATTTATTTTCGAGCCACTGCTATCGAGGCTAGACACTCCGTCTCGGCGAAGTGAGTTTGGCGAACGCACTCGCCGGCAAGTGCGCTTTGCAGCGAGTGTCACTAAACGTTCCCGTGTGACAGCGTGCGAATGGCATTAGCGGCGAAGTGCACTCCCTCAAAGTGCACTTAAGTTGCCCCGTGTGACAGGGGTATAAGCTGACAGTTGGAAGTGCCGGAACAACTCATAGCTGGAAAGGAAGGTCTTAATGAAGTTGCACGCTGCAGTATGGTAGATGCAAGGTTCTCGTTTTTACGACTCTTCTCTCTTGATAGTCGTGTGCAGGATTCATTTCAGCGATTCATAGGCATAGTGCAATGCAAAATTAATATTTTCACTATTTTGGGGGGGGATGAACTGTAAAGAAGATGCTATTGGGTGCAAGGCCCACCACTGGAGACGCCGGAGCTGCGATTGTTGTGACGTGCACGGTTGGACCATATGACCTCATGTTGCTCTGGCGAAGGCAGACGGTTTAACACATTGCATTAAACCGTGATTTCTAGCGTTTTCCCCTTCGAACAGCATTGTGTTGCTCTCGCTTCGTGTGTGCGGACACCTAGAGACTACACAATCTAGGAAAGTGCAGTCAAACTTATCAGCGGCATGGTACTTTACACTGCTCCGTGCCACAGTGTGAGCCTAGTGTGAGCTTTCACTTTCACCATTACCCTGATTTGCAAGAGCGTGATACTGCTGTCACCTGACATTCCTTTATTGTTATCTCCAGCTCATGGGGTTCCTTGCTTATAGAGTGCCTGTAGAATGAGCCCATCCAGTCTGACTTCTTTATGTTGCGCTACAGGTGACAACATGGCCAGCTTCAAACACTGATTCACCTTCTATAATTGTTGCCGTTTCACGTCCCAAAACCATGATATGATTATGAGGGATGCCGTAGTGGAAGGCTCCGGAAATTTCAACCACCTTCATGGGGTTCTTTAATGAGCACCTAAATCTGAGTATACGGGCCTCAAGCACTGATTCACCATTTAATAGCGGCTGCAAAGTATCATGCTGCTTATCAATGAAGTTGTAAATGCTGGACACTGGTATTTTCACTGAAACTTAAAATTACCAGCACAGCTATCTGACCTAGTTGGAATCAGTTCATGCTTATGAAGCGCGAAAAAAAATAAATACGGCGACAAAGCAGAGATACATAAAGGACAAATGCTTGTCCTGTGTGTATCTCTGCTTCATCCCCGTGTTTTTCGTGGTTCATAAGCTTAATATTGCCATATAGACGTGAGGTGATAAAGGCGGCTGGCACACAGTGCATTTACTATCACAATCGAGCTCTATCGGGATCGTATTTTTCTATCGTGTTTGGCCCCTTTGTGCAAACTGCAGAACGGAGTAAATCGTTGAAAATTTTCATCCTTATGTGGCTCGATGGCAATCGAAAATGCACCATGTGGCAACCATAGAAAATTGCCACAGACAAACTTCTGCCCACGTAAAATGCTATCTAGCTACAGCTCTGAATGAGGTGCGCGCATGCACATAGCTCTTGTGGGTTTGCCTCCAAGAATTTGAGAAAGGTTGCGGCTATGTTGGGCTGCTTCCCATAAAGCGAAGAAACCACTTGCATAGTGCTTTATGAGGCTATGCGTACTAAAGAGGAATGTAAATTTGCTCATGCCATTTCTCTCTCATGTCAACCGCGACCCGTCTTTAGATGCGAACCTAAATGAATGAAGTTACACAGTGGTCACGTTGCGCGTATTTCTTGCAGGTAAAATATGATTTTTTTTTTTCGTAAAGGACACGCTAAAGCCCATTAGATGATTAGGTTCATTGCAACACAAAATGGCTCTCTACCTTTTAAAAAAAGCAGCGCACTCGGCCCCCATGGCTTCCATATCGGTGGCCGTAGCAGACAACACCAGCAGTCAAGGTGGTGTCGTCATTTTGAGGAACGTATTATTTTTTCGAAGCAGTTTTTTTCGCATTTCCTACAGTCAGTGACGAAGCCGCAGCAGCATTTTACTGACTTTGTCAAAGTGAAGTGCAACAATAATAATAAAAAAGAAGATGCGAAAGCGGCTGCGAGCTGAGCTGAAGAGGGCTGGCGGAGCAATCCAACCTTGCACGACGCACGGACGCCTCCCCATAGTGGCACCACGGTATGTCCTCGCACCCAATATGTGAGCGGTGCAGCTACACTACGCACATTGCTCACACCAGGCAAAGAAGCTTTCGTGCAATGGCAACATGTGCAGTGTCTGCAGCAGCGCTGGTGAACACGTGTGCCTCTTTTTTATCTTCATTTCTTGTCACTTCATTCGCAGGATGGAATATGCAAACTCAGTTTCGCTAGATTTCATTTCTAAAGTACAGGCACACATGAATATTATAGCTCATAACCAACGTAGTTATATTCCATCCCAGTGTTGCAAGAACTTCTATATTAAAGGAGTACTGACACGAATTTTAAACATTTTCGGGTTGTTGCTCTAAATAAAAATACTGTTGTCAAGAAACCTAAAACGAGTATTGTGGTGCCTGGGAATGCATCGTATATATTTTAATTACTGCTACCTTAAAAAGACACTTTTGGTTTCGATATCAAGGGGGCAGCTCCTCAGTGACGTTTCATAGCAGTGTGACGTCACGGGGATACAGAAACTCGCAACATACTAGCAGCAAATCCTCATCTGCTCATGGTGCACATAAACAACGAGGAGTGAATTGTCGTCCAGTGACCCTGACAGTGATTTCTACGATTTAGGCTGCATGCAGGATGCCGACCTCGCAAACTCAGGGGAACTGTCTTGACTCGCCGGGATTATGTCCATTGCAGTGGGGCTGGCTTGCAGATGCTCAGCAACGAAAACTTCAAAGTCAAATTCAAATATTTTATACGTGCTCTCCGACTCCAGTGTGTGGACAGCGTTGCCACTGCCTACCAAGGAAACGAAAAATGTCCCTTTTGCGATGTCTCAAAATCGTGTCAGTACTCCTTTAAAGACCTTTAGCTTCACACTAGATCAAAATTGACAAAGGGAATGAGGATGGCAGCAGACATCTATTTCGGCACTATTGAATTATACATGGCATCATTGTGTACTTCCCTATTTTCACATGCTGTGACCTGCAGCTTGAAAAGGATGTGTGTGTTGTTTTTTGTTGTTTTTTACACCGCTCTCGGGATTTTCAAAACTCAAGGAGGAACAAAACATGTAACCATCAGGCTTGAGCAAAGATACTGTGTACTCATTTATTGGAATGCTTTGTCCTGAATAGCTAGCAGCCCTGCATGGCATCATCGTAAATGCATTCACTGCAAGTAGACTGACGCTGGGACAAAACAGAACACATCATTCTAAAAAGACAGGGCGTGCAAACACTGACAGAAGAAAGAAGTCAGGACACCACAAACGCCAGAGTTTGTGGTGTCCTGACTTCTTTCTTGTGTCCGTATTTGCACGCCCTGTCTTTTTAGAATGAATACTTACCAACTAGCTCAACTCTGTTATTTTAAGATACACATCATTCATCTGCATACACTGTGTACATTTAATTCAGCTAATAGCTAAAATTAACTTATTGCATAATGGCTGTACAAATGTACCGAGGAATACTTTGCACGTTATGGCTGTGAGGGCTACTGTTTACACAAGTGTCCTTTAGCAGATAGCACCTAATGCAGTCTGTGTTGCATATAGTACATAGTGAATTGCACTGCCTATGTGCTTTGACACTGGCGTCTTCTTTAATGTTTTGCTTTCATATGCAACGGGTTTATACTGTTGTTCTTTAATGGTGTCTAAGCCCACTTGCATTTTCAGCATGGTAATGTACATCTTGATTACTGCCCCTATGTTGTACCTTTTCCTCTGCTTGTGTTATTGTTGCACCAGCCATAAAGCACTTGTACAATTAATACAGTTGTCCCTCATTGCAATATTACCTGCACTGCCTTTACTTAAACCAAATGTAATCACTGACATGCGTTTGTCCCCACAAAGCCTGCATAAGTTAAGCATGGTCATCACATCTTATATTTAAAGATGTGTGTTGAGTTAGACACTTCCGGAATACCACAGATGTCTATCAGTCCTTTGGTGACTGGAGGCTTTATAGATGAGAAAGAACATGAATTACAAAACACTGCTGTGAACTAACAGAAAATAAAGCCAAGGAAACTGTAGGGGATGTTATTTGTAGTAATTATGATATAAATGTAAAGAAATTAAAGTGGATGAAAAGACAACTTGCTGCAGACAGGGACCGAACCTGCAACCTTGTAATAACACGTCTGATGCTCTACCAATTGAGCTATGGCGGCAGTCGCCCTCCCATACACTTTATTGGGTATATCTGTTCCTTTTTTAAACCAGGGAGTGTTAGTCAGCACCGCTCAAAGCCATGACACGAGTGTGGAACACTGATACTTTTGCCTGCTGGTGTCACGTAACACGTGATCTTTTAACAAGCTGGCAGCTGACCTATAATCCCTCGCATACTATGAAGGCGTTAAGTCTGCCAGAACGAGACACTCACCATGAATGAACGAAAGGAGGATTTAAAGGTTCAGTTTTCTTTGTTTGACACAATGTTAATAAGAACTAACAGACAAGCCAAGGAAAGTATAGGGGATGTTATTTGTAGTATTATTATATAAGTAGGGGTGTGCGAATATTCGAAATTTCGAATATTTTTCGAATAGTGTTTGCCATTCGATTCGATTCGCACTGGAATTTTACTATTTGAACTTCCCAAAAACAAATACAGTCAATGTCCCATTGAAAGTGACCCCTTCAGATTTTCAATATGCTTCACCTCATTGCACTCGTATTGCGGCAAATCTGCCTTTCAAGCCCCATTACGGTCGAATTTAGCCACGAGACAGTCAACGTCCGATTGAAAGTAGTCCCTAGATTTTCAATATGCTTCACCTCATCACACCCCCGTATTGCGGCAAAGCTGCCTTTCAAGCCTCGTTACGGCCGAACTTAGCCAAAAGACAGTCAACATCCGATTGAAAGTAGTCCCTAGATTTTCAATATGCTTCACCTCATCACACCCCCGTATTGCGGCGAGGCTGCCTTTCAAGCTCCGCTACGGTCGCAAATGTATTAACTCAAGAAAACGCTGGTTCCAACATGGAGATGAAAGATGTGGCAGAGTTGGGGGCTCTATTAATGCAGTTTTGGACGTGAAATTTGGGCAGGAAGTCCGAAAAATCGGACTCCGAAGCTTTTTAGCATCCAAAATTTCAGATTTTTTTTATTTATTTGATAATACCTCACAGGCCCTGTGAGAGGCATAGGGTGAGATGTTCTTATATGTCGACGCCTACGAGGCAGATGTGGAACTGCAGACTTGAAGGGAGCACACCCTTGACCGCCACATCAGTTGGGCTTCCACAGAAGTTGAAAGAGGAGGAGATGCTGAGGAAATGGCATCTTTGCCTATCACGTGTAAAGTGTTGCCGGCAACACTTTGGTTGCACCAAATCATACGTAAATACATTTCGGCTTCTACATTGCTTCATTCTTGATAAGACAACTATGAAACACCAACCCACCAGCGCTTCATCAACCTAGCAAAAAGAAACACTTTCATGTTGCTATCTCATAAGAATATGCTTAGGAATCCTCTCCAACGTTTTTTTCTGCAATTTCGCTTTGAAGTATTCGAGAAATATTCGAAAAATATTCGATTCGCACTCACACTTCAATATTCGAATTCGCTTCACACCCAAAATTTTGCTATTCGCACAGCTCTAGATATAAGTGTAAAGAAATTAAAGTGGATGAAAAGACAACTCATTCTGGCAGACTTAATACCTTCAGGTAGTATGTAAGTTATAACGATCCCATCTGCAAATACGAAACTGCGGGGTGCGAAAACCAACGCAGTTTCAAACAGAAAAAAGTGCGCCCTCTTAGAAAGAGGCGCAATTTCAAGGGGAGTGAAAGTCTCATGCCCTTTGCAACAGGCCCTCCTTGGAATGTCATTGACAACGGTACGATGCGAAGTGTGCTGTGCTGCCTTTTGAGATGCACCGCGAAGCAGTAGAGAAAGGGTAGGGGGTGAAAATGGAGACGAGAATTGTCACAGAACATTACACATTGGAGAACAAAGAGAAGATAGCCACTTGCAGATGCTAGCCGAGGTAAAGCGACGAAGCGTCTTTTCTGACACTGGCTCTCCCTTCAAGGTGGCATGGTAACTATGCAGCTCAGCTTCTTCCAACTCCTCCAGTAATGAAACGATTTGGAAAAGTGTTTCAGTAAAATGTTCCCTAGAGTGCGCCTCCGAATTGCCAGTGTGCAGCCAAAATTTGTAATGGAGCCCGGTGATGGTCCATTTATGTCAATCAACAAGGAGGATTTCATATTGCATTCTAAAGTATGTACAGACTAAGCCTGGCAACTTCTTGGAACTCTTTCTACGTAAAAATGGCCAAAATACAGTGAAATTACATTGAGCTAGCATTATAAGTGCTAGTTTAGGCACAAAGTTTAAAAGAAGTTTGTCCGTAATTTCTGCTGCAAGGAACCATTCTTAGGAAATATAGAACAATGGAATAAAATTCCTTGCCGGGTTAACCTGATGTAGCGTTTGTCTTTAGCATTTTTTTTTTAATGTGACAGTTTGCCTACATATTGTTTGTACCATGGTAGCCATAGTGGACATCAATAGGGTCAGCCAGATCGGCTAACTACAATTGATCTAGCCTGTAATTATGCTGCAGGGTAGAGAGGCATTTTGGGTTGCTTGCATTTCTTTGTCTGACGTTACGCATTTGACATATTCTTGTACATCACATAGTTTCGTTATTCAGCAAATTCCACTTCATTATTCAGCAATTTCAACTTCCATAATGCCAATTACTGTTCGATTTTTCAATAGCATTTGTTTTGTGCATTTTCCTACGTATATTTACTTTGTTACTGTTAATTAAAGGGACATTTGTCGCTGTAAGTGTAGCCTTCACCTTTAATCATTGTTAATGCGAAAGGGGGCTTTTACTTGGTTTGTCAATTCTGAAAAATGTATGCATTGTGCTCTTGGTCCTGTTGCAGGTAGCACCTGCAAAGACTTTGTCATGTTTGTCACTTTTCTTCATTAACTCAAGTTTAGTGGGTATAGTTAAATTTGATTTAATGGCACAAAAACGAGCAAGACTATGCTGCACCAGTCATAGGGCAGTAATATTATTCACTATAAATGTGCCTTGTGTTTGTTTATGGCTCAGCACCTTCATAGAATAATTCAGCTGTATGACGACAAAATACCTGCTAAAAGCATGTTTTCAGATTTTGCTAAATAATTACGTTTGTAATTGAGCATATTGCTGACTGCTGTGCACCAGTAGCCTGTCATGGCACTGTTTACATGCAGTCGTTGTAGCAACCACCCTGTTGCAGTGTCCATAGTAACCTTCCTATATAAACCATAACTTTCATGGCTTCAAGGTTACTTAAACAGGATGAAAAATTAGAGCAAGGTAAACAAGAGTAAATGAAGTTGCACATATTTTTTAATTGTGACTACCCCCTTAAAAATTATTGCCTGCCTGTTTCTGTTTCTTTAGGTACCTGTCAACAATTCAAGATGTGGCGCTCGGCCCCAGACATGGTGCGCAGCGTCTTATCCAAGTATCAGCGGGAATGCTTGCTTCAAGAGGAAGGCTCCCGCCAAGAGGAGAAGCGGCAGAGCCTCGAAGATGCTGCCTGGAGACTAGTCTGTAAGCTTCCACATGCAAACAAGTTCGTCTGCAAACCTGTGGAGGCTGTCCTGCGTCGAGCACTCGAAGATGGCGCTTCCTTTGAGCCTCTTCAAGCCGCCACCGCCTTTGCTGCTCTCGAGGAGTATGCTACCAACCTGATACTCCAGCCGTGGCGAACTGAGTTACTCCAAATTAAGGTACCTTCTTATCAAGTGGCTTGTAAATATTGTCTTTGTTAACACTGTGCTCAATTAATGCCATTTATGTGCAGCTTTACAGTGGCTATTACAAGCACACAGTGGAGCGGTACCTCAAGAATGCAGAAACAGTGCTTCAGCTGATGGGCTATGAGAAGAGAGAAGGCGGTGTGCTGTACTTGGCTGATTCTGTAGACACTGCCACCTTGGGTGATGTGGCACTAGACTGCCTCATAGCAGCAGCTGAATGTAGGGTGGGTATGGCTTGCTCTGTCATCTTAGTATCTGGTACTTTCTGTAACACCGACGAATGCATATGATCTTTTTATATGTAAAAATTAGCTTTTGTGAAATGTGGACTGTGATATGGAGGAGGAAGTAACATTTATGAAATCAAATCAGGAGTGTAAGCAGATATCTTCGGCCTGATTGGATAGGGGCATTCAGACCAGAGCCTGCGCTTCCTGCCTACTGGGTCAGGTGTTGCGCATGGTTTGGATGGAACCTGTTCAACACGGTTGTTAGACACTTGGATGTTGGGTTTAGGTGTTGGGTTGGGTAGCTTAGGTGCTGCTTGTACATTCAGGCAAGCCCATGTGATATGGTACAGGGAGGCGTACTCATCACATAGAGGGCATTTGTTGGAATATTGGGCAGGAGGCCCACCACTGGAGACACTGGTGCTGCAGTTGTTGTGACATGCTAGATTGGATCACGTGATCCCACCTTGCTCTGACAAAGGGAAGTGGATGGCTGAGTTGTGTTGTTTTTTGTGTTTTCCACTTGAATCAGTCTCGTTTTACGCCTAGTTTGTGTGTACTGACTTGTAGAAACTACAAAAGCTTGGAAAACATGACTGAATGTTTTCAGCAGCCTGGAGCAGGGTGTAATGTCACTTTTACTTGAAGAATTACAAACTTCATGACACATGGCTGATAAAGCTTAGAACGGGCAATGAACAAAGTCCCGCACACGTGTTTGCAGCAAGCACTTCCAAGAAGACGACTTTCCGTGTAGACTTGAAATGCAAATGTTCGGTGAGTAGCAGACAACACGAGACGATCATGCGCTCAGTATGATCTACAACGTTCTCGCACAGTTCACTCGCGCTGTTGTGGCTCATTCTGAGCGCGATATATCAGCTTACATCTACATTTAGACTGAAGTGTAAATGTGTCAATTAGACCACGGTAAGCTACATCTTGCAGCGTGATGGCACTTTCAAAAACACAAACATTTGTGTTTCAAATGTGCAAAACATTTGCACTGAAACTTGCCCCATCCCCCCTTCTAGAGAAACCTGCACATGCCTATGCTTAGCACACCACAACGATGATTCCACATGGCAGCGCCACAGTATGTCCTCGCCTCCAATACATAGTGTGGGTTGTGTGGAGTGTAGTAGGCCTAAATGGGGACACATTGCTTTTTTTTACATGAGAGCATGGTGCAGCGATAGGTAGGTTCAACAACTGAGTTGGTGTTGTTGTAGAATGGCATTATATTGTGGAGGTTCTGGCTCAAAGGACAGCCTCGAATCCGCTTCCTGCAGTGCCTGGATGGCATGAGCTCAGACGACAAAGTGTGCGTGCTAACTCCTGCGGAGTGATCTGGACTTGGTGTCCTTACGATGGCAATTCCAGGTAGTTGCCCATTGGTTGTCAGGATGCAAGGTGAAATATCGAATATCCTGCCTTCACTGTAATCGCAGCAGGCTGCTTGTTAGTCAGTAAGGATGTAGTATGTGAATCCCTGAATTACACTGGAAACGATTGCAAGGGCAATGGCCATCTCCTCCACTTTGAGGGCGCTGGCAGTGTGCATAATAATTGTTGGGGTTTTACATCCCAAACCATGATATGATTATGATGGATGTCTAGTGGAGGGTTCCGGAAATTTTGAGCATCTGGTGTCCTGTAACGTGCACCTAAATCCAAGTGCACAGGCCTCTAGCATTTAGCCTCCATCGAAATGCGGCTGGGATTCGATCCTGCGACCTTCGGGTCAGCACTCGTGTACCATAACCACTAGACCACCGTAATGTGTCTTTGATTTATAGTCGTTGTAGACATTAGGGCTGTTTTCTCTCATGTGAATTCCCTGCAAGTGCAGATAAAAAGCTTCCTATTATGCACCTACTACCTACACACTTTGTGCAAAATTGAAATCCAACCATTCCCTTAAAAATTACTTATTCTTGCCTCAAAGCCTTTTTACATTGTAAGATGTACAGTTATTCAGGAACACGATTGCATGCTTTCTACTTCTTTTATAACGGTATTGCTCGCTAGTGCCTTCATGGCAGTGCTGTCAGTTAGAGCTGTAACCCTTAACCCTTTGTGGTGCGAAACTTCTACCAGCCTTTTGGCCATTCTGTTCCAGAACTACGTTGCCAGTATCGGGCACTGCAAAACAAATAAAATAACTGTGCAAGAAAAACTGAAATTATATTTATTTTTAGTGTTGCTTTTTGCGCCCACATCTCTCATCGATATTTGGGCAGCACGGGGAAGCACTCACAACAGTCTCCTAGGTGCAGTTTCAGATTATGTCCGCAAGTTTTATAGAACGCAGTTTCCTTCCTGCCCCCTCCTGTTTTGTGATCACTGTCAACAGCACAGTCCTTGCGGTTTCAACTAGGGAGCTTGTAGATCGAATGAAGCTTCCCATCCAGCCTTTCTTTGCTGTCCAAACATGCAGATGGGCCCCGCTTTTTAAAAAAAGTGTGAGATCCCACATAACCCACCAGCTGCTCGGTCATATTCCAGCAGTACTGCAGGCGTTGTTGCTCATTTTGTCCCATGCTTCAGCTGCTGCATCGGAAGCTGGAGGAGCAAAGTCAGGAAAATCTTCCATGTAGGCTCTCTAGCTCCTAGCACATTGTCACATGTTGTTGTTGCCTTGAGTGTTAAAGGGACACTAAGGGCAAATATTAAAGGGACACTAAAGGCAAATATTAAGTCGACATTGATTGTTGAAATAGCGGTCCAGAAACCTCGTAGTGCTACTTTTATGCCAAAGAAGTGCTTATTTTGAAATAAAATCACGTTTTAGTGGTCCGCATCACGTTAGCGCCTTCAAATCACCCGCCTGAAATCCGACTTTCATACGTCACTGCTACCGTGCCCAACGTTGCCCGCCCTTACTGCGCAGTCGCCGACACTAGTAGCAGCAGAGCGAAAGTAGCGGGACAGCAGCAACAACGGTCATCGAAGCCATCGAAGCTTGCCGCAATCGCCGCAATGGATGTGGACGGAGAACTTGACAACGAGACATTGGCTCGCGACGCTGGGTTCCAATTCAGCGACTTGAGCCCCGATGAACACGGTATGCTGCTGAGGGCCCGTAGTGCCGGCGTCATTGCATGCGGCATTTTGTCGAACTTTCTGTCAGAGCGACTTTCATGAGCGCGCAAAACACACGAGGCAGTACGCGATCCCAAAACTACTACTGAGACGCGACCGCGTCAGCGAAGCAGGGCGCCGGACGAAGCGCAGTTCGGCGAAAACGGAACATTTGAACCACGCGCGCCGTTCCCCATGGCAATGCCACAGAGGTTCTTTTTTCCGTGAATCAAACGGAAACGAACAAGCAGCATTTTATTTTGTCTTTTGATGTGCGGAAGGTTCTTTTTTTATTGCTGCTAGTTTGATTACTAGTGATTTATTGTAGGCAGACTCTCATACGTCGTCGGGATCACTTCGAAAATGTCCCCCTCGTGGCGCTCATCATGTGATACATTTAGCTTAATTTCTCGGTAAGTAGGGCACTGCTGTTGATAATATTGCCGTTTTAGAAGTTGTCATACATTGAGCTTTCACTCTGACATAAATTGTTATTTGCCTTTAGTGTCCCTTTAAAGGGACCGACAACTGGCCAGAACCGGTGATTAGATCCTGGTGGAAATGAAAAGGCCGTCAATTATAGTGACAGATTCCAGAATACTTTTCGCGATCTGAGTAGGATTTATATTTTTAAATCGTGTTTAAAAGTAACAAAAACCGGCATGTCGTGCAGCCTAGCGCGAGCGCCATGAACCAGACGTATGCAGTCTTAAGCACTTTGTTGTACCTAGTCTAATGCTTTTACACGCACCAGAATGAGGGCTGAAAATTTGAATATGTATGTTATTGTCAATTCCCGTTTGTTTCTAAGGTAAAAGAAGTAAAGCATGAGATGTGGCGCTGCTTTCGTGGCTTCCAGTGAAACGGAGGCTGCGGCGCATGCGCGCGACGTCCGGCGGCGTTTCCCGCGTAGCTCGACTCTCGTCTGCTCTCGTCGTATTGGACTTTTGAAGAGTAGCACGCGAGTTTGCGCTGCTGCTCGCAAAATGCCATCGACTTACTGTTCTGTGGAGGACTGCTACCACTTCATGAACAGCACTGCTGGTGTATCCTACCACTTGTTTCGTTTTCGAAGGCTTAGCTTGGCTTGGCTTGACTAAAATGTGATAAAGCGACTGTGTACGGCCAAAGTACTTCTATAAGAAGCCCCAGAAAAACGCTATAACTATTGTAAAATAATTTAATAGGCTAGAAAGCAGTAGTCGCGGCACCGCGGGCTTTGCAAACGTAACATTGCCTTTTTATACTTAGGGCATAACTTGTCACCACTGCTGGCGTATAATCGCTATCGCGCTCACCTCTCACTGTTTGCAGCATGTGATATTAAGACTGCATAATCGCTGCAGATCGAAAAACTCTGATTACAAATGTTTTACGGCGTTCTCCGCGTTACCACTCCGTGATTAGAAGCTCTGACCGGTAAGCTTCCCAATGCACTCAAGAAAACGGGTACCACAAAAGTTGGTTGTCGGTCCCTTTAAGTCGGCATTGATTGTTGAAATAGCAGTCCACAAGCCTCGTAGCGCTACTTTTGTGCCAAGGAAGTGCTTATTTTGAAATAAAATCACGTTTTAGTGCTCCGCAACGCGTTAGCGCACTTCAAATCACCCACCTGAAAGCGGTCTTTCTGACATCATTGTTGCCGTGCCCAACATTGCCCACCTTTACTGCACAGCGGCGTGCACCATTTGGGCACCCGGCAACATCACATGCATGCGGCATTTTGTCGAACTTTCTGTCAGAGCGACTTTCACGATCGTGCAAAATGCATGTGGCAGTACACATTACCTAAACTAGCACTGAGACGCGACCACGTGAGCGAAGCCAGGCGAAGCGCAGTTCGGCTAAAATGGAACCTTTGAACCACGCGCATCATTCCCCATGGCAACGCCAAAGAGGTTCTTTTTTCCGTGAATCAAACAGAAACAAACAAGCAGCATTTTATTACGTCTCTTGATGCACGGAAGGTTTTTTCTTTATTGCAACTAGTTTGGTTACTAGTGATTAATTGTAGTCAGACGCTCTCACGTCATCGGGATCATTTCCAAAATGTCCCACTCATGGCGCACATCGTGTGATACATTTAGCTTAATTTCTCGGTAAGTAGGGCACTGCTGTTGATAATATTGCCGTTTTAGACATTGTCACACATTGAGCTTTCACTCTGACATAAATTGTTATTTGCCTTTAGTGTCCCTTTAACAGACCTATCGTCTCCACCACCGTTGTCTTCTGCGTTGCTGGCTTCAATTGAACCACTATCACCATCATATGATGGAGGCACACATTTTTCTTCCTCACTCAAATTGTCTTCACTTTTGTGAAAAGCTTCATAATTATCGCAGTAGAAGGCGCACGGGGAGCAGTCAAATGTTCCAAGGCTTCGAGCTAAACAAGTGCTGCACTGTAGTGTAAAAAAATCAAAACTCGAGTAGAAGATGTTTATCTATTCCTCAAGAGATGGCACCTCATGCATAAAGAGAATGCTCGCGCAACAAAGTGAGAAAACACACGCAATTCAACCATGGAAAAACTTGTTGTCTAGTAGCCAACAGCGGACCGTTACGACCATCTTGCATTGTCAGCCGGGACCTTACAACAGACTACACAGAGTTAAAGGGGCCGTGCAACAATTTTTGGACATGAAAAATGGTTGCTGTTCTATAATCAAGGCTCCTGTGAACATGTGAGCCAAATATTATTGCACTGCATTCTGTACGGAATTAACAGCTTGTGTTGTCAATTTCCTGCTTTTACAATAGGCAAAAGTCACTTGCTCTCTCCTTTGCAATATCATTGCCAACTTCGCAGCAAGCATAGAGCTGGTGTCCCCAACAGGCATTGCCCTATGCTTTTTATCACAAGAACATTCTGAGTAATATGCTGTAATTGCTAATCTTTAGTTAAACAAGTACTATACATATCTGTGATATCAAAAATTATGAAATAATCTTTCATATTTGCTCTTCGGGTCTCAATCAACAGTTGTCTGCTAATGCTTTGTTCTTTTCTACATTCATGTGAGACTGCATTCTGTGTACTGCACACGCGCTCTTTTGAACACCATGTGCCCAAGTTGGTCATTTGTCTTTTACTGGCTCAGGACAAAGCTGGTCTGTACCATGTACCCACATAGCTCAGCCAGACCACAGTGCACAAGCTCACACTCAACTGCAGCAGTAGTGCGTCACTTCTTCTGCTGCATTGTGTAGGCAGACACATCTGAACAGGACCATATGTTTGAACTATCTATCATCCAACCTTCTTCCAACCCTTGGGCATCTTCTCTCCACATGGTTCCTAAGCCATCATTGGGTGACTGGCATCCTTGTGGAGACGGTTGAGCGCTGATCGGTGTTGCAACACTTGGCAGATACTCCGTCTATGGTGGGAATCATTGCACATGCAGTCGGACAAACACAGGAAAAAAAGCGACGTGGACAGAAATAGCACAAACTATCAACTGGTTTTATTCATTTGGTCGCTGCATATATATGCATTGTTCACACAGCCCAAAGGAACTGAAAGGGGGGAGGAACGGAGGAGGGTATACACAGGGTAGACACTTCTGTTTCTTTGTATTGCACGGAAAGCAGTTTTCCGCACAGCTTTAGTTGATATGAGGTAGGCTTGACATGTACTATATACCCTTTTCCTCCTACCCCCCCCCCCCCCCCCCCCCCCCCACCCTTGTCCATTCCTTTGGTACACATGAACAGTGCATATATATTTAGCGACCAAATGAATAAAGCCAGTTCATTGTTTGTGCTCTTTCTATCCACATCGTTCTTAACAGAGACATTGTTCTTGGTCGAAGTTTTCCCGGGACTATCGGGGCAACGCAGCTTGCAGCTGCTAGCAGGTATGTGCCACAGAAATTCGGAAAGCCCCACTACTCACCTCCGGTCCACTTAAAATGAAGAAGCTGTCTATAACTAGCCTGAACATCCCAGCGGAGCAAACGCCAAGCACATGTGCAGCGTAGTGGAGAGGGGGGAGAGCAAGTGCCAAGATCATTTGGGTAAAGTAACTGAGAGTGAGAGCACACGCCGAGCATGGGTTCGTGGACTTAGGGAGACAGGGGTGGGGTGTGCAAGGAGAGTGTACGCGCCCAATAGATGGTTCAGAAGAGTGAAAATATAAAGGTGCGCGCACTTGGCAGTCTTTCTGCAATGTTCGGCGATGCGTAATGTCGTGTGCTTTCCATAAGAAAAAGCTCGCACCCAACAAATGGTTCGTAAGAGTGAAAATATAGAGGTGCACGCACTCAGTGGTCTTTCTCGAATGTTCGACGATGGGTAAAGTCGTGCACACTCTGCAAGAAGAAGCTGCCCATTGGGAGCACCAACGGGAATTGGCGTGTGAACGGCAATGATGACGTCGTTCTAATCCAGAAGTCCAAGCGCAAGTGGAGGGCAGAAGATCCAGAGCTTCAAGCAAGGGAAGCTGAGGTTAGACGTGAACGGCTTGCACCGAACCCTGAGTTTAAAATGAGGCAAGACAAAGCAACAGAGAACACTTCGGTGTTTCATCAGCCTTCGCGACATTAAGCTAGTGAAGCTTGGCTAAATTTTTTTCTGTGTTCATCCAACTGTATGTGCAACGATTCCCACCATAGGCATGCACCAAAACACCCAGCAAGAAGTTCTAAGATACTCCGCGATGTACATCCATAACATGCTGGCTGGTTTGTACGGCACCACAATATGTTCAAAAATTTATCTCGTATGGGCTTACCACCAGATACTTGTGGCACCAGACAATACCCCGAAGATGATCATCACTTTACCTTTCGGCCTGTTCGAATTTCTGCGCTTGGCATGCAGCCTTCGCAACACAGGTTAAAAGTTCCAAAGATTCATCAACGGCGTCTTATGAGGCCTTGATTTTTGTCTCGCCTATTTTGACGATTTGCTTATTGTGAACAATGCACTGAAAGAGCATGAAGAGAACTTGTGGATTGTTCTTCGGCATCTATTTGATCATGGTGTCGTTAATGCAGTCAAAAGTGAACTTGGAGTGCCGGAGTCGTCATTCTTGAGCTACATCATCTCAAACTAGCGAATATGGTCACACCCATCTAAGTTGCAGGCTATACAAGACTTTCAGCTGACAACCAGGAAGGGTCAGCTACATGAATTTCCCAGTGTGATAAAATCACTTTGTTCCTAAGTGCACCCAAATCATAGAGCCGCTTCATAAACTGCTGTAGGCAACAGAAGGCTCTTCAATCAATCTGCCATGGTGTGACGCAGCAGAGGATGCTTTCCACTAAAGCAAGCAAGCCTTGGCAAATGCGGCTCTCCTTGTGTACCCATGACCAGGCATTCCACAGTGTGCATTAGTGCATGCTTCAGACACAGCTGTTGCTGCCATGTTGCAACAACTTGGTGACATAGCACCTAATTGCATTTTACAGCGAAAGCTGTTATGAGATCACTACAGCCAATTTTGGCACCGTAGTTGTCCACCACCGCCGGTGTCTGTAACAATTATTGCACGAAATGAGGAAAAAATGAAATGAGAAAGAAATGTTTAGGATTGAATGGGATTTGAACCCGTACCCTCTGCGTGGCAGCCGAGTACTCTACCACAGAGCCACACTCTCGCTTGAAACACCTTCGCAAAAATACCCTATACAGGCATCATGTCAGGCAAGGAATCGCGTTAACATGTGTGATATAGCGTGGTAGAAGAGTAAAATAACCAGGCTTCACACAATGCAAATTGTGCAACAAGTCGGTCGTCGAATGCTTCCAACCCATTACGAAGAGCTCAGCCATAATTCTTCATCGTCATCATCCACAGCACAAACAAAGTGCACATACTAATTAATGCCTTACTGTGGTGAAGTGCGCGGAGTTTTAAGTGCGCGCTGTGGAATAAGATCGAAGACAACGAAGAAAAAAAGGAACCTGCACGGGCCTAGAAGAGCAAGAAGAATAAATAAATTAAACGCCAATAAGAGAGAGCCACAGCGATCGTTCCGTAGCACGCGGAGAGAGAGGGAACCGAAGAGGAAGAAGGAGTAGCTGGGAAGCAGCAAGGAAGACAGGCCACGCGTCTTGGCCGTCGCGTTTCGGACCCAAGCCACGGCATCTACCTTTGTCTACTCGAGACCTGAGCGACCTTCTGGGTACCTGCTGTTCCTGGCCGTGGGTCTCTGGTGTGCTGCTGCTGCTGCTGGGAGAACGTTCCAGTGCCCATGGACAGGTCCAAGCAGTCTGGCTTCAGGCTCAAGCTCGGACGCAGCTGTCTGGCCGGAACACATCTTCGGAGTCGGCGCTTCAACTACATTGTCAACCTGAGAACATCGAACCGCTAGACGCCGACAGCAACAACGTCCCTCATCAGCTCCGTACTTCGCTCCAAAACCTCAGCATCATTGACCTTGGTGAGATCGGCATCGTGTCTTCTCTCTGCGACAAGCTCAATGCTAGAGACTGAGTGATTAGGAACTAAGCATGTAGTTAATTCTTTCTTATTGACTTGGCCTCAGTCGTAAAGTCAGTTATTCCTGTAGTGTACTCTTCTGTCTTTGTTAATGTTGTGTGTTCTGGTTTTAGTGTTGTTATTAGATGTGGGTTGTAAGCGGTCTCGTCCTTTTGGGGAGCGTCTTGAGGTGACGCCTCGGACATTCGAAAGAAACAAAGAACCTGCACGTTGTGCGAAACAAAAACACAACATAACACTTACAGATGTGCAGCAGGTACCACGGTTCTCCGCAGAATGACGAAAAATGTCATAGTGAATGTTTCCCTACTTCATGAAAATTACGATGATTTATGGTGTAGTGGGTACCTTGCAGGTGTGCTTGTATTAGTTGCCCCGAGAGAGTCTACAATGGGCTATAGAAAGGCCAGTCTTCCAGCTTTCGTTGTGACTGTTCTGCGTGTTCCGCGCAGGCTTGGTGATTTTTTCTGAAGGAAGCTCAAACCTACTGAATGCCATTACAACACCTTCGGGCGCAAACTACTTCACGTCTATTCCAACACATGCAACTTCTGTCACTTTCTGGAAGACATCATTCTTTTTTATTCTAACAGACCATAGGCCACTACCCTACGCTCTGCATTTCATACGCTTAAACAACAATGGCACACACTTGGCCTGTGAACTTTGCCAACTGGAATATATCTCCAAGTTTACTACAGAAATCTGCTATATAAAGGGGAGTGACAGCGTTGTGGCAGATGCTCTTTTGCCAATTTCTATAAGTGCCATCATTGCCCTAGCAGTGGCCCAGCATGAAGGAGAGCTGAAGAGCCTGCTTTAGACAAAAACCTCTCTCAAGCTACATTGGATGCAGGTTCCAGGATCAGGCAACCCATGCCCATTCATTCCCTCAGTCTACCATTCAAGAATCGAAGCTACAAAAAAGTTGCTCACAGCAAGGTTTATCTGGCCAGGTATCGATCGAGATGTCCGCTGCTAGGCAAGAGGACACATGTTGTGTCAGTGTGCCAAAGTCCATCGCCACGCTGTGGCTTTGTTGGCGACGTTCACACCACCAGACACACGCTTCGACCATGTACATCTTGATTAGTGTCAGACCACTACCCCCTTGTCATGGATATACCTATTTGCTCACATGTATGGACAGATTCATGCCTTGGCCAGATGTCATACCTATAGTGGACATCCCCGCTCCATGCCTTTTTCACTACTGAGCTGCTTGTTCCGGTGCACCGTGTATAATAAGGACGGACTATGGCAGGCAGTTCAAACCTTTATTTTGCCAGCGTCATGCATATTATCGTCGCTTCTTGCATCAGGACAACCGTCCACCATGATGATACAGTGTTTACGGTGCTCGGCTGCTGACCAGAAGGTTGTGGGTTGATCTCGGCCATGGCAGTTGCATTTCGATGGAGGCGAAACGCTAGATGCTTGTGTACTGTGCGAGGCATTGCATGTTAAGCAACACCAGATGGTCAAAATTTCCGGAGCCCTTCACTACGGTGTGCCTCATAATCATATAATGGTTTTGGCACGTAAAACGCCAGATATTATTATTATTATGCATCAGGACAACCGCCTACCACCCCATTAACAGTGACATGGTAGAGTGTTTCCACCACCAGTTGAACGCTGTACTCACAGCAACAGAAGAATGCATGAGAATGGAGGTACTGTCACTCATTTCCTTGGGAACTTGGACAGCTATCAAGGTGGACATTGATTGTAGTGTGGCCGAATTGATCTTGAATTTTTTTTTTTAAGTTTAAAGTTTATTGCAGTCTTTTGTGAGGTACATGTATGTTACACTTTTCTGATGGTTTACAAACTGACACTCTGCCTTCCAGAAGGATTCCTCATGGGCACTCCACAGGAGGCTTACACAGCGAGGGCAGACCATGCACTTAGGCTATGAGACGTAATGAACAACCTTTACGCTTCCCGCACCATGGTGGGCAACACTATGTGCAGTGCACATACCATCAGAACACGATTCTTGCACATGTTTGTACACTATGACACACCAAACAGTAGTATCTCTCAATCGGTTATAGCTGGTGCACATTGAGGATGCAGACGCCACTTCACCTGCCCCGGTGTCTGTTGCACCAGGCATGAAGGTTCCAACAGTGCAGACGTCTGAAGTATACAGGACGCCCACGTACTGCACACAATTTTGATACGGAGTGGCAGCCATTCCGGGGTGCCCCATCGTATGAACGTCTGATCCTCTGTTATACAGACCTTTCAAAAACATCTGTTATTATACAAGGGGTGTTCAAATGAAAAGGTACGAAATGCCGTAACAACATGACCGTTT
Source organism: Rhipicephalus sanguineus (assembly GCF_013339695.2). NCBI lineage: Eukaryota > Metazoa > Arthropoda > Arachnida > Ixodida > Ixodidae > Rhipicephalus > Rhipicephalus sanguineus. The sequence continues at coordinate 261,455,610 of NC_051176.1, forward strand.
ACATAGATGCCCATGCTGCTATGGGAGAATGTAGCGAGACATCTAGGGATGCGATTGGAGTCTCTGCCATGGAATGGAGCATGCGGGGGCGCCCGCATGCGCAGTAGAGCTCAGAGCCTCTTTATAAAGAGCGCTGAACAACTGACGCGGCAGTGCATGTGAGGACACGATGGTGTTCACATTGCAAAATTCGCCGATTTAGGAGTAGCGGGGCATTATCCGATTTCTGACAGCGGAAGGTGTTAAACCGGCCACCATTCATCGCCTGTGATTTTCACGTTTGGTCCCCTGAAAGGAAAGTGCTTCAACTAGGATGACGAACTCAAGGACGCTGTGGAGGACTGGGTCTCGTCACAGCCACAGGAGTTCTGGGAACAAGGAATCCATCGGCTCGTTCATCAGTGGGATCGTTGCAATCAGGCACATAGTGTATACTTTGAATAAAGTCTTCATTTATACCCACAGTGTCTTTTCGTACCTTTTCATTTAAACACCCCTTGTATAAACATTCCCTTACTTACTAAAAGGGGAAGTGATGTGGCAGCCTCGTGGCCGCATCGCAGCTTGCAAATGCAGCCTCTTCTTCAGCCATGTTCACGTCCTTCAAAACAGTATGTTCATGAATTTTTTAGTCTGTACTCACTCTCGAAACTCGTAAGAGACCCTTCCATTGCTCAGCGAATCATTTTTTAGATGCGAAGTATCTTAAGGCCGAGCTCAATCCGGTGGTGTGCGGCGTGACCACCCTTACTGCGCATGCGCGTACCCTCTCCACACACCTCCTCTCCACTTTCCCTCTCCCCTTCCCCTCTCCACTTTCCCCTCCCCTCTCCACTTTCCCTCTCCCCTCCCCTTTCCACTGTTCCTCTGAAACGCGGGCTAGACATGCCGAAATTCTCTCCTGCGCAACGCCGCGATGAGCTCGAGCGCATGCGCGTCCCCTCCCCTTCTCTCTCCTCTCCTACGCTGCCCCCCTCTCGCCCGCCTGTCGACCGCGTTCCCCACTCGCCCTGTGAGAATTAACGGCCAGGCTAGATGGAAGATACGACGCGCGTAGCGTCCCTCTTCGCGTTCCACGACGCGAGGTCGGTAGCATGCCCAACGAACGCCAACGAAATGCGATCGTGCAAGTGCTCCGGTTTCGCATCGCCTCATGGTCCCCTTTAGCGGGAGATGGTGTAATTTTCTTTTTGTTTTAGCACATTTGTGCTCTGTCTCTAAGGTTTTCTATTTGTTCTGGACTTGTAGAGCACTTAAATGCATCCGAAACTTCTTGGCTTACAACTCTGCTACTCTGTGCCACAGTGCCTTCTTCTGCTAAAGCAAAGGCATGCAAGACCTTTCGGTGGCAGGAAACAGCAGGCATACGTCAGAAAAAAAAAAAGTGTGAATTTATGAAGGTATATTTACATGTACAGTAAATTACACTTGCCAAAAAAACCATCTGCCCTTCCCACAAGGAAGAATGGGTGGTTTTAGCTCCTTGTATTTGCTTATAAGGAACAGTGTCTTTGGCCTGGTCTAAACGCTGCTTTGTGATACTGGGGTGTTTGTGATTCTGTTGGCTTCGAACAGTGAAATGCCAAGTTACAAAGCTGGTCTTGTGGTGGTGGGGCGTTTTCATAGAAGGCTGTAACAATTGTCAAATTAGATCACCAGTTTACCTGCCAAGTGACTTAGCGAACTTGTAGGTCATTTAAAGGGGCACTGCAACATTTCAAGTAATCATCGAATGGTTTCAGTGAAGAAGGTTATTGCCTCACGAATCGACTGCCGCAAAAATTTTTAGAATTCATCAAGTACAAGCAGAGTAACAGGGATTTGTCGCACGCTTTAAGCGCTTTCTCTCTCCTTTCGTATCGGCGAGCACACTGAAAGCTACGCAGGGGAGGGGGGGGAATGACAAGGGTGCAAGAAGCTAAGTCCGTTCGTTAGCACGCGTCATGACCTTGAGCACTTTCTTTTCTTATTTTTTCTTCGAACGCACGGCTTACATTCAATGTGATAGCAAGCGAGCACACGGGCTCGTGACGGCATCCCGCGGCAGCCACGGCAACTATGCAGCTCACGATGCTCAAATCAGCCAATGGCCATGGACTTGTGTTTTTGGTGCAGTTACTTGGGTTCATGGCATCATTTGTAGACAGAAGAGCAAGCGATTTCTAGCTGACTTTGGGAATTAATTGTAAGTTCCAGGCCACGTGCTGTGCTATAATGTTTGGCTCACATATTCTCAGGAGCCTCGACTATTGATCGGCAAAGTTTTCTGACCATGCTGAATAAGTGTTGTAGGGCCCCTCCTTTAAAGGAGAGATTCTGAGTGTTCCTAAAAGGACATGCTACCTGGAAGATGTTTTTTTTTTTTTTTTTTTCTCCTACTCTTCATGTACTTATTGACGATACCCGTAGGTTTCCTGGCCGGAATGCAAACCCGAGTCACACAACTGGTGGCTGTAGTGCATCGACTCTCTACCGATCCCCAACAGCACAGCAAACATTTCTGCCTAGAGAAGGCGGCAATCATTTATTAATTTAACAGGATTGAACCTGAATTGGTGTCATGATAACTAATGCAATTATCACACTGCTTTTCGGTGCAGTCTATGTAAGATAGACACAGTTTCCATATGTTTTCATGTCACACAAGCTCACATACAGTGAAATAACACACTACAGTTCATGTCAGTTAGAACATAAATATTTTTCCTGCTACTTGAAGGTCTGCAAAATTAACCTTTGCATTGATGCAAATCATCATTGGTACATTGATGCATTGTTGTCTAGCTTTATTGTTTGTTCTCTATTTAGCTTTCATTGAAGTTGAACAGTTAAGGCTACTGTGTGTTACCCCTACAAAAGCCTGCATAATTATTCTGATGTTTCTTGGTTGATTTTCTTTGTTTTCAGTAGATTTTTTGTTGAGATGCAACTGAATAGCATGCACAATCTTTGTAGGGGTATTATCACAAAGTATAAGTGTGTGTATATCAGTTCTGTAGTATGACATGATCAGTGTAATAATGGTTTCCATTGACAACTCAAGTTTCATTCGTCTAATTACAGGTGCTGGCAGCCATTATGGATGGCATCAGGGATCGTGGCTTGTCATTGAGTTGGAAAGAAATATACAGATTTCGGCGAGACTGCAGCTGTGATCCTGAGGATGCTGTTCGAAGCCTGGTGCAGAAGCATAAATATAAGAGCTCCAAGCAGCCAACTCCAGCATTCAGTGCAAACGAACCTTGTGTATCGTGGCGAGATTTACCTGTTAGCGATTATCAAACGACCTCCAATGGCACTTGGCCATCGTCCCATTGGCAGTCACACGTTGGGGCATCAGCTCCCGATACCTCCGATGGTAAACGACGCACAGCGTCAAGTTACAGAGGTGCAGTACATGCAGCCAGACATCCTGAGGAGTTGGTAATGGGCAATCCAGATGTCTTGGGCCATACTGTAGCTGATGGTGACCCATACGCAGATGCTTATGGTGTTTCTGCTGGCTCCTGGGGAGGTTACTGTACTGCCAGTGGCTACGACTTTTCTGGGGCTGTATCAAGAGCCGGTGATCGATCTTTTCTGCACTGTGGTCTGGCTGGGGAACAGTGCTACACTGTCCTTGCAGATATGCCTGGCCGTCTATCACGCCACCCTGCGGACTGTGGCAGCAGTAGGGATGCAATCGGCCATCTGTCCCAAGATTTTAGATCACTTTCCCTGGGATCCAAGCTGAGTGGGTTGGAAATGAATGGCATGCCTCATGAACCATCCCTGGCCATGGCGAATGCTGGACTGCCATCTCATCCTGACAGCGCTGGGGACTGCCTTGACGCAGCTGCTGTGGTAGAGGCCTCCCAACGCTACTTAGAGGCAGAGGAAGCAGCTAGTGACAAGCAGATATGGTCCTGTGGGGCATGCACATATCTCAATGCACCAGAGCGTGATGTGTGCGAGATGTGCAGCAAAAGCAAGCACCTGGGCCCCGAGATGACTCCATTGCTCTCTGGAGGCAAGCAGTGCCCTTTGTGCACACTTGTCAATGATCGTCAGGCATTGTCCTGCAGTGCATGTAGTCAATCACTAAAAGACTCGCCCACGTACATTTGATATACTGCCCCTAGCTCGATGATTATGCTAGATCTTAAGAAATGGGTCGTGGGCATTGGAATAGGCGATAGTGTGTTTCAGCTGGCTTGCTGCTGTATTTTCATTATTTTACATCACATCCTCCAGAGGTCCATCACGGAAAGTTGGCTGTGCAAATATTTAAACATGCTTATGTTTGGCAGCTAGAAGAGCCAGTGTCACATAAAAGCATCACATTTAAAAATTGTTCTTTTTGTTCCCAAATTTCAAGCTTAAAATTGTGTATTTTAGAGAATCCAGGCTTTTCTTCTGTAGCAGATAAGTCTTTGATAAGAATGTCACAATGAAGCCTTTGTTGTAGGTGTGGCAGTGTCAATGTTCTGAAATACAAAGCTGATAAACAGTACGTTTGCAGGTGCTCACCTGATGTCCCTCTGGAGTGTTATTCACATAATTTATTTCACCTGTGGCATGGCCTTCAGTTGTATTTCGCTGAGGTTTATCATCCATGAGCAAGTGCGCTTTTAAGGCTATGAGCATTCAACAGGGTGCCGTCACATATACCATTTCATTAGTCTTTATTCTTGGAATGAAACTAATGTTAAGTTAGGGCATGTACAGTGTGTTTGTATAGTTTCTTCTTGCTGTTGCTAGAAGCAGTGGCGAAGCCCTCATTACTACTTTTGTCTGTTGACTATCTTTTTCTAGGATGTAAGGTCACAATTCCTGCATTTTGTGGCAGATTGCTTTTTAATCACTTGTTAACTCAGGATTGTTATCCAGTTAAAGAACTCAATTGGTAAGAATTTTAGGTGGCTCGAGTGTTTGTTCTTGTGCTGACATTGTTTGTTGTGGCAGCAGAATGCTGTTTACCAGTGTTACGGGACCTATGGATGAATGCAACTTTGTTCTTAGACAAAAATTTGCCACTGTCTGTATTTTATAGTTACTGCTCACCCTTTCACAGAAAAAAAGAAATTTGCATCCAACTAGTAATATTATTATTAAATTAAAGAGAGATGTTAAGCTTTACTAGCATCTTACACTTATGGAACACTAGAAATGTCAGCCTGACTGCCAGTGGAGTAAGCCAGAAAATACTTAAAAAAAAAAAAAGAAAAGAAAAAGCTTGAAGTTCCACACCAAGTCCTATGACTTCATGATATATGCAAAGCATCTTAAGGGTAGGTATAGGGGAACCCCACTTATACGTTCCTCACGTATACGTTTTCCTGCGTATAGCATTTCTGGCATCCAGTCGCAGCAAAGAATCTACCGACAGCTATCTCTCAATGAGCTTGGTGATGGGGACTCCCACAAGGCCATCCAAATGCTCGAAAGGGGTCTGGTTCTGACAGAGGTGCAAAAGTGATGCCAGACTTCCATCAGGGACTTAAACTGATGAATAAATTCTTCTGAGGTAAAGCTGAGCACAACGCTTTCCATTAATCAGCAGCACTTTATCCCAATTTTAATCATACGTTGTTTCCTGGCTGCTTCATTTTTTTTCTTCGCAGTCCCATAACATTGCCGGGGTTTTGCTGTAGTAGTTCAACAATTGAAGATTATATATTTAATTCTAAAGGAATCATACATAACCCACTAAGTTTTCGAAACTCTTTCTGTACAAGAACAGCTGAAAAATGTGATGAATACTTTGAAATCATGATGTCAGTCTCCAACTGCAGTGTTTGTACTGCAGTTCATAATTGAAATGCAGTACAAACACTGCAGTTCAAGTATGAAATTCGTAAGGGGAAATGTTACCTTTATTTTCTCTGCTAATAACCAAGTCTCTTTTCAAAGTGAACGCAGATTGACTTTGGAAGAAATGCCAAACTAAAGTAGGTACCAGATTTGTTCTATCGAGCGCCGTAAACTGACACTTGAAAATATTACCAATTTAATTGCAGTAATTTTTTGTCAAAATCGTTGGAACTGTCTCAGAAATGCCAGCTTGTGTTTATTCAGGGCGCCATTTTCTGTGTTGCTGCACCAGTTGCGTAAGTGAATGTAGATACCGTGATGATAGGAAAGTTTGTCACTCGCATACTCTACGCATAAAACATGCATGAATAAAATTTATTGGCTTTATGCAATGTCTGCTGTCAATTTTTAACAAGGTCATGTGCAGTGCAGGCGACATGAAACAATATGGGACCTTTTGCTGGATACCCCAGTGCAGGCCCGTAGCCAGGAATTTTTTTCTTTTTAGGGGGAGGGGGGGCACTTGCTGAAGGCCTTGACTATTTGAGAAAAACACCTATTATCATTATTCATTTTTGGTAAAACACACCCTTCCATCAAAATTTCGGGAGGTGCCCAGGCCCTTAGGGCACCCCCCTGGCTACTGGCCTGCCCCAGTGTCATTTCTCTAGCGACTTTCCGCAGCATAATGGAGGCAGAAGTTGGAATTCTTTCATTTTGCAATTATTCAACAACACAGCAGCTGTCAATCTGTACTTAGGTACATACTACATAGCTGCCAAATTGGTAACCTAAGATGGCATTTTGGCAGCCATTGCACCGCTGCCATATTTTAAGAATTATGACAAGCAAAAGGGCCCATTTGGCATTTACATGAAGCTTCACTCTGGCACCTTCATATAAAAGGCATGTTTGTTCTTTCATAAAAGTACAGTAACCGACACATATGATCTGTGCCAAATATATTAAAATTATTCTCTGCTATGGGCTACCATGCGAATCTCTCTGTATGAGAGGAATGCACAGAGGAAGAACCACACGCTTCTGCATAGCATTGACACAGCTGTATGAAGAGAGAATGTCCTTGTTTACTACCCTCAGCTTGGAATAAGTGCTATTCAAAAATGTAAGCTACTAAGATGAAAATGAGCAACGGAAAGGCTGAAAGTAAATACTAACTGCAGTAAAATGGCTTGTTTTTGCAAGATTGCACATCTTCAGAGGAAAGTTATAACAGCAGTATACTAGGGACAGTGAAAGACACAGACATGACAAGTGCTTGTCTTTTCTTCTTTCATTGACCCTTTTCGTTAGCACTGTTAACATTCCTCTGGGAAAGAAGAGAAGAATACAAGCAGAATAAAAATGGCATCACTTTAGAATTGTTGAAAGTGCTTTAAGTAGAACTGCCATTTATCGTTTTGAGCTTCAATAGACCGATCTTGTCTTTCTAACCAGCCGAATTCTGAGAATCTTCATTCAGGAAACTTGTTTAGGACAAGAGCAAAATTGCAATTTAAAGTTTTACGGATAATTCTGCACAGACCATCCTTCTAGAGGTGGTGCTTTCATTGTATTTATTTTCATTCAAATATAACTGGCATTGACGGAAAAGAAGTATGTATGTGGTTGCAGCCTAACAATCAGAGCATCAGGCTGCCTCATCATCAGTGTGACCTACTCAGCAAGACAGCAGCAGTAGCCACAGTCATACATATATGTTGGGTTTCACAAAAAAAGCTTCGCTCGGAAGAACTACAAGCAGGGTCCTAACTAGGGTGGGGGGGCGGGGGTTAAGGGCGTTCTGACCCCCTGCGAAATTTTTTCATGCTTTAATTTTTTGGGCTATACTAAAATATTTACACGCCTTCACAGCGACCACCTGTTGCCAAAGTTAGCTGTTCTACACAAAAACTTCCCCCAATAAAAACCCCGACTACAAGACTCGGTAGGGGTCTAGGCTGCTCTTCCTCGCATCCCCTGGCCTGTGAGCATTTCTCTTTTATAGAGAAGTGCTCACAATAGTAGCTTCTCTTCTTGCTTGTGTACTCTCCATGTGCAGCCTCGTTGCCTTGTTTTTCACATCGTACACTTGTGAGCGTTGTTCAAACAGTGGAATTATTTCAGCGCATTGCTGTCCCAACACACTTTTCACTGGGGTATTGCCATGGTAATAAATAATAATCAGCAAATCAGATAGAAAAGGCAACCATAAAGTGCAAGCTTCCTCTGCATAGGTGCTTCGAGCTATTACCATTGGCAGTGAGGGGTTACATCAGTCAGTGAGAGAAATGGGGATAGCAGTACACACAGAATTGAAACTGAGGGTCATGTATTTTCTTTTTCTTGTAACTTGAGTTTTCTCAGCAGCATATCTTCAAACTGTATAACCTTATCATTGTCGTTATTGTTACATTTATCAATCCAGCCTTTAATCTATGAAACCTGCAACCGAAAAATGGTGCATTTAAATGTTTTTGAACCTCCCTTTTAGTTAATCAACCTCATCAGCACTTAGGCGCAGGTCCTTCATTCTGCTCATTCTCTTGACGTGGAAATCTCTTTCCAACTTGAAAAATTAAAGTAAGATCTACTCACATTTTTAATGCCTTCCATAGGCATTTGTCAATACAGTACAGATCTGACACGTTCCCTGCTGTGCCCATTCTGCAGAGAACATGAGAAAATTAATCTCTATTTCCCCTCTTATTCCGTCGCCAGTTTGCATATGCAAGGAAACACATTTGATGAGCAATGTTTATAAAAACTGTAGCAAAATTTGAATTCATGAAATGCTTTCCATGAGAGCCTTCTCTTTTTGGTAATGTCATAGGAATGCTTACTCAGTCAACGAGAAATTTATTATTGTTTCAAAGTGACTTACTATAAATAAATCTCTGCTATGTTATGTTGCTTTTCATTTGTTGGATTCTTCCTGAAATATTTCAGTTGTTTTCTAGTTACAGCTACGCAGCTACTTTTATTTCCAATCCCGTGTAGTTAGAATGCCCCATAATGGGTGAATCCCCTATTGTGGTCATGCACTAAAAAGAAAGGGCAAACATTCAATTAAACATGGCATATCCTTGGCTTATCCGTCAAAGTTGGCAAGTGCCCTAGTCGAGGATTGTCGTGGCAAACATGGCATCTTTAACTGCTACTCAGCCATGTCCTTGTTTTGTCACAAGGTTGGTGCAATCAACATAATTTATCATTGTGCTAGCTGCTCAAATGTTCCAGAAACCCGCCGCGGTGGTCTAGTGGTTACGGCGCTCGACTGCTGACCCGCAGGTCGCAGGATCGAATGGACCATTTGCAAAAATCTGCAAGGCGGCTTTACTGCAAGGTTGTTTTCCAACCAAAAACTCTCCTTCGCAGACTGGTTTTCTCGCTCATTGTACTTTTACCGCTCCTAATTCCAGTGAAGGCACGCGAGTACGACAAAACGACCTCTTTCCCCAACAATTGCTGTGGGGCCGCCTCGTACGAACCCTCAGCCTTCGCTAGGTGCACAAGGCAGCCGTCGTTCGTAAGAAAAAAAAAAGGGGGGGGGGGGGGGGTAGAGAAGCAAAAACAGAATGAGCGAGAAAAGCAGTCGGGGATTGAGAGTTTTTGGTTGGAAAACAACCTTGCAGGTTTTTGCAAATGGTCCCTTGCGGCCGCATTTTTGATGGAGGCGGAAATGCTTGAGGCCCGTGTGCTTAGATTTAGGTGCACGTTAAAGAAACCCAGGCGGTCGAAATTTCCGGAGTCCTCCACTACGGCGTCTCTCATAATCATATCGTGATTTGGGACGTTAAACCCCAACAATTATTATTAATAAAGGGGCCCTGCAACTCTTTTTCAGAGAAAACGCTGCCGATCGGTAGTCGAGGCTCCCGAGAACACGCGAGCCAAACATTATAGCGCAGCACGCGGCCTGGGATTTACAACAAGTTCGCAAAGTAGGGGTGTGCGAATATTCGAAATTTCGAATATTTTTCGAATAGTGTTTGCTATTCGATTCGATTCGCACTGAAATTTTACTATTCGAACTATTCGAACTTCCCAAAGACAAATGCAGTCAACGGCCGGTTGAAAGTGACCCCTTCAGATTTTCAATACGCTTCACCTCATTACACTCTCGTATTGCGGCAAAGCTGCCTTTCAAGCTCAGTTACGGTCGAACTTAGCCAAGAGACAAAATCCGGTTGGAAATGGTCCCTAGATTTTCAATATGCTTCACCTCATCACACTCCGGTATTGCGGCAAAGCTGCCTTTCAAGCTCCGTTACGGTCTAATTTAGGCAAGAGACAGTCAACGTCCGATTGGAAGTGGTCCCTAGATTTTCAATATGATTCACCTCCTCACACCCCCGTATTGCGGCAAAGCTGCCTTTCAAGGTCCGTTACGGTCGAACTTAGCCAAGAGACAGTCAACGTCCGTTTGGAAGTGGTCCCTAGATTTTCAATATGCTTCACCTCATCACACCCCCGCATTGCGGCAAAGCTGCCTTTCAAGCTCCGCTACGGTCGCAAATGTATTAACTCAAGAAAACGCTGGTTTCAATATGGAGATGAAAGATGTGGTAGAGTTGGGGGCTCAATTAATGCTGTTTTGGACCTGAAATTTGGGCAGGAAGTCCGAAAAATCGGACGCCGAAGCTTTTTAGCATCCAAAATTTCAGATGTTCTTATACATCGACACCTACGAGGCAGATTTGGAACTCCGGACTTGAAGGGAGCACACCCTTCTCTGCCACATCAATTGGGCTTCCACAGAAGTTGAAAGAGGAGGAGAGGCTGAGGAAATGGCATCTTTGCCTATCATGTGTAAAGTGTTGTCGGCAACACTTTGGTTGCACCAAATCATGTACATAAATGCAATTCGGCCTCTACATTGCCTCACTCTTGATAAGACAACTATGAAATATGACCCCACCAGCGTTTCATCAACCTAGCGAAAAGAAACACTTTCATGTTGCGATCTCACAAGAACATACTTAGGGATTCTCTGCAACTTTTTCTGTAATTTCACTTCGAATTATTAGAAAAATGTTTAAGAAATATTCGAAAATTATTCGAAATTATTCGATTCGATTCGCACTCAATCTTTATTATTCGAATTCGCTTCGCACCCAAAATTTTGCTATTCGCACAGCTCTATCGCAAAGTCAGCTAAAAAGTGCTTCCTCTTCTCTCGACAAAAAATTATGCTTACGGCGTCACAGGCAGGTTCTACGCCATTGGCTGATTTGAACATTCGCGCTCGGTAGTTACTGCGGCCGCCGCGAGAGGCCGCCACTCGCCCGCGCGCGATCGCACTGGAAGTACGCCACGCGTTTGAAAAAAAAATAAAAAAATGTGCTCAAGGTCCGGAGACGCGCGTGACGTACCTTCTGCCTCGTGCCATCACCCCCCCCCCCCATAGGCGTGCGCAGGGTTCCCCTTCAGGGGGGGAGGGGGGGCGAAGGTTCGTCGCAGCGCCCCTCCTCCAAATTATGTCAATGTATGGCGCTGACATTGCGCCCCCCCCCCCCCCGAGTCGCAGCGCCCACAATGTGTGGGGCTGACTGTGCGCCTCCTTCTTAGGTAAATAGGGGGGGGGGCGGCCGCCCCCCTTGACCCTCCTCCGTGCGCACGCCTATGCATCCCCCCCCCCCTGCTTAGCTTCCAGCGCTTTCGTCGGGGCGAGAGGAGAAAGCAATTACAGCGTGCGACAAATCTTTGTAACTCCGCTCGTGCTGGACGGATTATAAAAATTTTTGCGGCGTTCGATTCGTGAGGCAATATGTACCTTTAGTGAAGCCATTCCAAGGCTACTTGGAAAAGTGTTGCAGGGCCCCTTTAAATGTTACAGAAGCCCACAGAAATGGGACCGTAAGCATTGTAAGTTGTTTCCATGGTAGCTATGGGTAGACTGCAGCCATTATCGTAAGATGAGCACTGATCTTTTCTTCAGTGCGCACATGAACCCATCCTTTCACTACCAGTGGCCAAAATGACATGGGTGACTGCCAAGGTCGGACCAGCACGAGTAACCAATACATAAAGAGGGACAGAGCGAATGACATTCCACATGACGCAATGGAACTTGAATAAAGAACAGTCAGCGCCAGCAATAAATATTGGAGATTGTGACACTAACAGTCCTTCATCTTGCTTAAAGGTATTCTATGGAAACAAAAAGACTGTCACCAACTGCACACATTAAGGTTCGGTTCAGGACTCGAGCATCATGCAGTAGAACATCAATATAACGAAGTAGTAGATGTTCAAAATAACCTCGTTGATCGGGAACATTGTTACATCACAGTTTTCATTTTTCAATTGTATTAGTGATGTCGCACATTCTTAATGCCTTCATTCCACTACATTTTGCCACAAGCTCCATGCGATGCTAAAGCGACTGCGACGAAACAGATACCTTTACCAAATATGAAATCGAAATCGGGCAATGCTGTCCATTAACCGTGCCAAGCAATCACGAACCATCATGATGTGCATGCAAAAAAATGCCGCAAATTAACAGATCATGACCTACTATTGGCCATGTGATTTCCGCTGGATTGCTTTTTGATGAGATGAGTGTTACCTCAAGCACTCTTCACAAACGATAAACCTTAAAGCTTTTATATCATGTCAAATTTCATTTTTCAATGTGAAACAGACATGTTGCCAACATTTTTAGCACCATCTTATGCAGTATGCTTCTTTTAAGTATGCTTCCTGCGTCATATCAGTGTGTTGCAATGTGTTTCTCACAGCCCTCAACAATTAAATGGCTTTTAAACCTGACAGTGAGATTTATTTCTCAATATTGGTGTCAACTATTAGCTCAACTTAGCACAACAATTGTACAGGTACATTCAGGGAGACTGCACATAAAGAATAAAGGCAACTGTGAATGCATAAATCACTAAACTCCCATAAAAAGTACTACACCCAGTGGAATGTATGCCATATAAAGCACAACAGTGCAAACTTGCACTGTTTATAGCAAGGCGTGTGCCTGACTCGGTGGGAATTCTCGCATATTGTAACGAAACGAAACACTACACCTGATTGCATGCTGCTACTTAAGAATTTGTTCTGGCAAAGCATGCAACTGTTTAAAATATACAGTGGTGTACAATGATGTACAGAAATGATGTACAATGGTGTAAAAAAAAATATTTATTTATTTTCAAATGCTTTCAGAGCCCTTGTAGACATTACAGGAAGGAGTGGTAATACATTCTTGTAAGTGCACCAAACATAATTAAGAACTTAACATTAACATACAAAATAAATTATACATAATTGCCCGCCGTGGTAGCTTAGCACGTTGGGTGTCTCATTACTAAGCTCAAGGGCGCGGGTTTGATTCCCGGTCACGGCGGCCACATTTCAATTGGGGGGGGAAATGCAAAGAACACCTGTGTGCTTAGAATTAGATGCACATTAAAGAACCCCAGGTGGTCTAAATTAAGCTGCAGGCCCCCACTACGGCATGCCTCATAATCATATCATGGTTTTGGCACATAATACCCCAGCAATTATTATTAAATTATACATAATTATGCTGACATACATAGGTGTGTACAAAAAAGAGTAATGAAACAACAAACAACTAAACATAAATGCAAAATACAAAACTAAAGACCTTTCACTACAGTGGCCTTGAACTTAGAAGTATCCTAGATGGCAGCAATGATGCTGGGAAGGTGGCTCCCATCAATACTAGTTTTTGGGATAAAAGAACTGTTAAGAATATTGGTTCAACCATATAATGCAGCTACTTTGTGCCTATGGTGAACTCTAGAAGAAATGTAGCTTGGGTGAGCATGGGTGTCGGCAGGATTTTGTCTTGCGGGGTGCAAACCCATGTTGCATCGCGCCTGGTGGGGAGCGCTGGCATAGCTTGGGTGGGGGGCAAGTGCTGGTTTGGCTTGAGGGGGGCATGTGCCCCTTTTGCGGCCCCCTGCCGACGCCCATGAGGGTGAGTGAGGAAGGTATCTTTTAAAGCCAGGTTACGAAAACAGATTCTGTGGAAGAGGCATATAGCGTGCGGATTTGCAGTGCAGCCATAAGTATGGTGGGTTAAGGATGTTCTGATGGAAGAGTGACGAGAGTAGTTGAATAAAATGAAGTGTGCTGAGCAATCGTGAATTTCTTGGATGGTAAGGCTAAGGTTATCCCAAATGGCCTCGACATCAGTTTTTATCCTACCTGTCCAGTGTATTCTTCCAGCTCAATGTACGGTTATACCTAATTTTTCTTGAAAAGGTTAATTAACAGCCTTCACATTTAATCTGTTATGTGGTAAGGCCAGAAATAACCAAGTTGCATTGCCTACTTCTCATCTTTTAATCATCCAACTTTTCTCCTGTTCTTTTGTTTTTTGTTGCTTTCTTTAAGGCAGAAAGTTCTGATCTCAGTCCGGCGATTTCTTCAGTATGTTCAGCTATTAAGTGCACGAGCCAACTTGGAAAACTGTGGATGCATAATTTTTTCTTAAGAAATCTTCCAAGCAGAGACTTTATAGGCAAATGCAAACATTTTGCAATAATTACCCAGTGGCCAACAGCATTAACAATTTTCAAGACATTTTGCCAGACATTGAAAGAGATTGTGAAATGGTCTTGCTACATTCTTGAACCAGCTGAGGTCCTTGACTAAACCTGCACCAGCATAGTTGACTATTGTCAACATAGCTAGCAGGGCCATACCCAGGAATTTTTTTGGGGGGTGTTTGTGTGTAGAACGGCTAACATTGGCAACTGGTGGTCTTTGTGATGGTGTGCAAGTATTTTAGTGTCACCCTAAAAGTTTAAGCATGAAAAAATTTCGGGGGGTGTCAGAACCCCCTCAACGCCCCCTTAGGCACGGCCCTGAGGGCTAGCCAAGAATATCGGCACCCAACTGTTTCCAAATGTTTTTTCAATTTGTCAGCCATCAGCCGGTTCCACTTTGGCTGCAGGTTTCGAGCCCCTTCACTTTCGCCACTGTTAAGTCACATAGCCAGAACGATAGCCCATGAAAACAGCCCATGGGCAATATTTTTCCTGACCATGAATTACTTGTGGAGTGTGCACAAATGCGCGCCCCTCCAATCATCAAGCAAAAAGCAGCAGTTGTTAAACACGTCCTGCCTGTCACATCAATGTTCTTTTGTCACTCTAAGGAATCTTTGTCAGATATGCCAGCCTTGAAGGGTTACTATGGAAAAGAGAGGATCAATAAGCACAGCATTGCCAATTTGACCCTGCTTGTGTGTTGAGAGGGCATGAAGAAAGTAAGCATGCATTGCACTTTTTGGATGTGCATTGTTATTAGTTCCTTTTCAAAAATTTCTTTGGGAGTACATAATCAAGCTCAGGCCTATATTGAACTTATTGCAACTATATATACGTATTTCTCAGTTCTGAAGAAAAGGTCTTGCAAGGTCTGAAAAGGTGTTTCACCGTCTCTTTAGGGCATTCAGGAATGCATACACGAAACCTAATTGGGTTCTGCGAAGTTTTACCTTGATTTGTCTCTTCAGTTGCCATGGGCATTTAATCAATATTCCAAACTCACCTGCAGAGCTCGTTGCTCTGTTTATTGTAACTTTGTAATTAATTACAGTGCTTTAGTATTTTACCACCCTGTTTGGAGCACCCAACTGCAGTCTCTGTACAAAGACTACTTGGTTATGAAAAGGTTTAATTTGATACAATTCATTTGCCTGTGGCAATTGAATGATCTTTCCAAAATCACCTGTACACACAGGAGGCGTGGCAAATCGGGAGGCTGGAGGGTGCAAAACGAGTACAGATGAGTGCTTACCAGCCGCGCTGTAAAATGCCCCAAACGAGAGTGGGGGATAAGAGAACGCGAGCGCTATTAAATTGCTTCATTGAATATGCACAACACCCTTGCGGCAGGAAAGCAACGCACAATGAAAGTTGCAGGTATCGCTGAACAGTTTATAAAGTAGGGAAGCAATGAAAATATATAGCAGCTGAAATAAGTTCTCGGTGAAATTTGAGTGCATGACATCGCTTCAGAATTTCTTTTACACTTTTGTTTACAGAGACATGACTGTGTGCGCTGAGTGGTGTGCTACGTGAAAACATTAAGCATGCTTAAATAGGAGTGACATTAGCGATACTGACCTCTGCAGAATACATGAAACACCTTCAGAAAGCGACAAGTAGGTCGCAGCACTAGTTTTAGGTGTCCTGTTTGAATATGGCGCCACACTGTGTCAGCGCAAGACGCTGGCAGCGCCGCGCAAGGTAAGCATACTTAATTTAAACAAGACGTTTTCGTTCATGCATTTTGTTGACTAACACTCACTGCAGTTTATTCTCGTGTGGGTACTCATTTTGTTAACAAACCAGTACTTTTTTTGTAACTAAACGTTGCATATTCAGTTTCGTTTGTGAAACGTGGTTGTGTTTTGGCTCGAGTCAAGTCGAAATTGTGGCTGTCGGATGGATGTGATTGTGCGGTGTTGTCGCGATAGTTTCCCGCCGTTTCGTGGCTTATTTGTGATGTCTGGCTTTTTATAATGTCATCAACCAAGTCCGGTCGCTGTGGTAGCCACGAAGCTAAGCCAGGGCCAGCGCTACTAGACAAGGGGCGGAATTTCAGCGACAAAATACAGGCTCTGAAACACATCGACACCTTGTACTGCCTGTCTTTCAAGCTGCTGATGCACGTCCTCTTCTGGGCTTTAAAAGTTCGACTAACGGTATTGTTGCGATTTTTTTTTTAGCTACAACCAGGCCCCACCTGGTCTAATTCAGGAGGAAAAGGAGAATCCTGAAGACTGTATTCCTGACTTGCCCGAGAATAAACATGCGCGAGAGTTCCTGTCAAAGGCACCTACGAAGGGTCTATGGATGCCCCTGGGAAAAGAAGTTAAAGTAATGAAATGTGCGTAGTATGCTGCAGCAGCGCCAGATCAGTCGTTCAACATCAGACGCTCTTTCCCAATAGGTTGGAGGTGCAAAGCCTACGGACATAGGACAGGGGACAGGGAGTGTCCATTGTTCCTCAGTGGAAACTCTTCAAGCGAGAAGTTTAGATTTGTAAGTCGTTTGTACACTATGAAAGTTGCATATATTCCGAAACACTTTTGGAGTGCGTCAGAGCGCTACTTCGTTCCTAGGTGCACGAAGATCCGATGCACGAGTTCGTGAAAGAAAGCAAAGCGACCGAAAAGCAGGAACGGTAAGTGCTCCCATTGATTGATGAGGATTAACGTTACGATGCATTAGCTAATCGGCAGAGTCCAGCTGCCGTTTTTCGTAAGCGTCAGATATTTGTAGGACGGTTTATACTGTAGTATATTGGAGGAAACAGGGGGTTGAGGCAATGACTGAATGGACTCTTTAATGCTTCGGTTACTGGGAATTGTGCACAGTATTGTTGCTGTCAAGCATTTGACTTGTCTTCCACCAATGATTTTATTTTCTTTTGCGCGACCAACCACATCGAGGGCACGTGTAATTATTATGCTGCAGTTTGGTGATTAACAAAGAAGACCGTCGCAGTTTTTATATGTGTTTTAAATGTGCTTTTACTTTCTTTTTACCTTTTTTTCATTCCATGATAGTATTCGCCAGCTACAGGCACTTCTTGAGGAATCGTCGGATTCAGACAGCAGCTCAAGCTCTTCAAGCAGCGGTAGCTCCCCGGGAGAATCGAGAAAGCGGCACCACAAGCACAGCCACTCAAAACACGAGCCCAGAAAAAAGCATCATCGCAAACCGAGGAAGAAGCATCGAAGAAAGTGAACGCTGCCACGTAGTACTTCCCTTTGTCGCATTCATAATTGCCTTATATGTATTATATCATGCCTACCCAATTAAATATTTCGTATCATGCAGATTTGCTGTGTGTTGACAGTGATGTGAGAGCCGCGAGGTAAAGGCCCCGCGTATCCTTGATCTACGATCACCTTCACGCGTCCCTGTTGGTAAGCTTTCTTCGAAAGCAGTGCAACAGTTGGTAAGATGTATGAGCGTCTATACGATATGTGCAATCGACGTGAAAAGTTAATGAACCGCGGGATTTGAGAAAATGTTGAGCTTCCGAGCAGTTTGTGAGAAGTAAAAGCGGACACCACCATGTTCGCAAGGTGGAAAACCAAGCTGCAAATTTCTGGCTACGACCTTGCAGCTTCTCATGTTTGTGTGGACTTGCAGCCACACAAATTGATATGTAAATTCAGTGTTCGTAGTGGTCCTTGAAAACCCTGGAATTTTCAAATAGCATTTTCAAGGCCTTGAAAACCCTTAAATTTTTGTAGGTCCTTAAATGTCCTTGAATTTTGTCTGTACAGTTTTGTTGAGCCAATTTTTAGCAGTTGCTTTTTGGATTGTTCTGTGCGAATAATCGAGCACATATTACATTTGTCAAATCTGCTATGACGTTGATTTAAAATTCGAAAGTATTTAAAAAGAACAAATAGACATATTCTACCACATGTAACCCGCCTTAAAGATGGTTTCACTGCACCACGGGACTGCTGCGCTGTGAAACCAGCGTGTCGGGGGAAATCCGTACCAGCACGAAGCCACACTTCTGCACTTCAGTCATTTTTTTTTTTATTAGCATCTTATATTGCTTAAGTATGAAACATTTTAACACATATAATTTGCATCCTACTACTATTCGAATTCACTTCAGAATTATTTGACACTAATTGCCATCCACTTTGAGCCTCGAAAGTTATATTCGCGTGAGCCTACTTTTGATCAGAGGGCTAACGACTAGGAGGGAGGGAAGGGTGCAGTGGGGGGAGGGAAGAGTGCCCGACCCCTTTGCAAATGTGTGTGCATATATACTCATCAGGTGAACCTGTTCTGGCCTAGTTGGTACTTTCTGTGTCCGGTTTCACTATCGGTCCGGTTTCACTATCGAGGCATAATTTCCGCTCTGCATTCTTCGAGCGAAGCTTGTAATTGCTGACCTGTGATGCTCGTGGTGGTGTTCCAAAAGCCCTCCTCACCCACAGAAAATTTTTTTTTTTTTTTTTTTTCTGGGATTTGAGCCCTGGTCCGCCCGGTCCGAAAGCCTTGACCACAAGGCCACGCGCCCATGGTCGTGCAATGTGAATTGAACTGATGCATACGAATGCGTTCTACTAACGATGCAAAAAACAACTAGGAAGAAGTACACTCGGCGCTTCATTGAAATATTTCGTGTTGGCGAACTAAAAGCGATCTGCTGGACAACGCGTAAGGTCGATATCTGAAATTGCACTTCTCGGGAACATTCGGACTTCGAGAAAATTGAATTCCTAACCCGCGTTTCCATGATCGCGTGATGGTCCTTTTGTTAGGCCATTGTAGCGGATGACGAACGCTGGAAAGGTGAAAGACGCCGTGCCAATTCATCCCGAAAACAGCGTCCCGGGGTCGGCCGCTACCTATAATAAACCTGAACGCTTACGTTACGGGAGAAGCACTGCGCAATGCGAAAGAAAGAAGGAAACAAAAGCAGTAGGTCAGGTACGCCTAGCTTCGCTTGCCCCCGTGCCTCCGATTGGAAAAGGGCACCTATTTTTTTTTTTTTTTTTTTCTGACCTCCTTGTATGGGCCTAACGGACGCTATAGATACGCGGCCTCCTTACCATCGCTGTAGCCACGTGCTTAAAGCTGCGCCGTAAAAAGCCGAGTCCTTTTCTCGCCCTAATAAGGGCACCATTTATCTGTGTGGCCCGTGTCTCATTATGGGAAAATGACGCCCAAAACTTGTAAGTACGCTCTTTCCTAATGTGCTGCTTCTTTTAGACTTTTATTGAGTGGTTAGGTTATTCACACTTCTAGTGAAACTCGCATGAAGCGCGCTTGTTAGTGTTTTATACTGGGGCGTAGCCAAAGGGGGGGGGGGGGTTCAAACCCCCCTCCCCCGAAATTTTTCAGTTTTGCTTGCGTATATACACACGCACACATATAAACGCACGCACGAACATATATAAAATATGGTTGACCCCCCCCACCCCCCCCCCCCCACCCGAAAAAAATTTCTGGCTACGCCCCTGGTTTTAGAAGCATATTATTCTTGCACAATACGTTCACGCGACTAAGGGCATCCTGGAGCTGTTTGTGGAACCCGTTTGATCTGACAACTCTAGCGTACAGAACAGAGTCAACGGTAAAGATTCTGCAGCTCTTAATTACGTCTACAATATTATTTATGACTACGAGGAAAAGGGATGAGCACAGTACATGCGACTGGAGTACCTCAGAAGGAACAAACATGAAAGGTATCCGTTTAGAAGTCAGAAAATTCATAACCCATTTGCACACAGTTGCGTTTGCGTTAGAACTTTTCACTTGTATTAAAACTGAACGACGCAGTGTCAAACGTGTTTTTTTTTTTATCTTACTCTTTTTTTTTTATTCTCCCTTTTTTTGTCGTTGCTGTCTAAGCCGAGCTCAAGTCGTAAAGCTCAATTTGTTTCGTTCGTCATGAAAATCGTTTTCGAAGTCTGTTCTTTAGCGGTAAAAAAAAGAGGGGAGG
This sequence comes from Rhipicephalus sanguineus, assembly GCF_013339695.2. Lineage (NCBI taxonomy): Eukaryota > Metazoa > Arthropoda > Arachnida > Ixodida > Ixodidae > Rhipicephalus > Rhipicephalus sanguineus. Next base: position 261,475,884 of record NC_051176.1, read on the forward strand.
GGGAGAAATTACCGGAACTGATATTACGTAAGTTCAAGTGATCTGTAACAAACAGGTGACAAAAAAAATACGCCTGTAATTTGACTGGGCCTCGCATCAGCCACCTCCCATTCCTCAGTAGTGGTCTGCATAGATGTATGTAAGGATAAGCTGTCGACGCTTTATTTGATAACTGTTTCAGAGCCATCATAGGCGAGGCACCATCCGGGCCAGTTACTCTAGCTTCGTCCATCAGTTCTGGAAACTTAACTATACCAAGAGAAATCTCGACCTGCTCCATTGGGCAGATACTGGGCCGGTGTAATGTACAGCAATTCCTTATGTTTGATTATATATCACTGTTCACACCGTTGATAACGCAGACGGAGCGCTGCTCTGACCAGTCCATATGCGGGAAAAGGAATGGTATGGGCATAGAACCGTTGCATTAACCCGGCCCTAATCTTAGACGTTTATAAGGTCTAAGATCTATTGTGGAAACAGAATGCATAAAAATCGGGGCAGCTGCGCACTAGTAGTGCGAGAACTAAGGAAGCGGTGGAGCTGGTGTCGCTTCTCTCCTCCTCTCCCTCGCTTCCCTTTCCCGCCCCTTGCTATACTATACTATACAACACAGCTCCACTAACGTGAAAGTTTGGGAGGTGCGGAGCACAAGTGTTTCGCATAGGAACACGTCAATAGCAATGAAAGGACAGCGTCCTCTCATTGCTACAAACAGCGTCGCAGACAGCGTCCGTCGCAGGAACAGAGCTTTTCCTGAGCCAACGCACCGTCTTATTTGACACTTGCTTTACCGTGACGGGCGAGGACAGGAGACACCTTGACGGGCTACGACGGCCGCAGACGCCGACAGCCCGAGCGCATGAGGTGCTTCGCACCTAAAATAACAAACATTAATTGGTCGGGTGAGTAAGGATGTCACGGCTGGTACGAGCTTGTCGGTCTGATATGTAGATGTAGATGTATATCCTATACTGCTGGCTTACACCCACTCAGGGGGATTGGCCAATAATCTGGTAGCTTATAAAAATATTTAAAAACTAGAAAAGAGAATAATTTCTCAGTTTATACAACAAAAAGATTTTTTACAAGTTAATTTTGTGAGAATAATAATTGTGCTCATCCAAGCAACTTCGTCTTCCACAGCGGACTCTCGGCGCACTGCCCACTACACTGTATTGTTTAAACCAGGGTGTCGGAACGGAACGAAAACCGAAAACGAAAAAAAAACGATATTTTTGACCGGAACGAAAACGTAACGGAAACTTTATGTGTTATTTCGTTCCGGAGTGAAACCGAAATTTTTTCAATCGTTTTTCGGTTCACGAGAAAACTTCGCAATCCGGAACAACTGAGCTCATGGAACGTGAGCAGTTATGCATATCTCAGGGTACAGTAGTAGCGCGTACCTCAGGCAAGAATTCTAAAGCAAAGATATGTTCAAATTGTGCGAAAAACGAAAACAGTGGCAACCAGAGATGTTTATATTAACGTAAGCGGACTTTCGCGCGCCTGTCACGCAGGCCAAAGTGGAGAGGGCATTGTCGGCGCTGAAGTTTGTTACAGCGAAAGCTGTTATGAGATCACAATAGCTGACTTTGGCATCATAGTTGTCCTCCGCCGCCGGTGTCCGTGACCGCTATCGCGTGATATAAGAAAAAGTTAAATGAGAAACACATTTCTAGGATTGGATGGGATTTTAACCCGCGCCCTCTGCGTGGCGGTCGGGTATTCCACCAGAGTGCCACGCTGGTGGAAGACCTCCTTCACAACTCCTTCACAAAAACACTCTATACAGGCGTCATGTCAAGCAAGGAATCGCGTTAGGATATGTAATATAGCGTAATAGAAGAGGAAAATAACACCCAGTCATCAGACAATGCTAATAGCGCAAAAAGTGTGTGCTTTAATGCTTCCCACCAGTGTTGCGGAGTTGCCCCACCAGAACTGGAATGACTCCGGAATCATTCCACATTTTCGCGACCTCGGAATGGAATGGGGACAACGCTTGGAGGAATTGAATGAGAATGGAATTAAGCGCCTTTTGCACGGAATGGAATGGGAATAGAATTTCGTCTTTTTCCGAAAATAGAGCACGTTTTCTTCTACGTCCTGTTTTTCAAACTTCAAACATTTGTAAGTCAGAGCCTCGGAATTGGCTTGGCATAAGTTGGCTTGGCTAATTACAAGCACGGTGCATTTATAGGCAACGCGCCTACTACAAACCGAGGCATAAGTTAGTATACAAACAAATGCATTATCCCAGCAGATACAGAAGGGAGAAAACAAATTATTTCTGCGCGTTGGTTCTCATTAATACCCCCAAACGAAAGGGGCGAATACTCTATGCACAGCGTGACCTTTATCTCACGAGCAGTTTATTACCTGACACACGTAAATAACTTTCGCGACAAGGAAGATATTGCATACCTGCCCACAGGTGAACACAGAAAGTTCTCCTCACCCCATCCATGCTTGCGATGCGCGCTTGACAAGCATGAGCGCTGACGAGCAGTGCGTCCCAGCGTTCCGTATTCGATGCAAAGGCACAAGGTGCCCGAGCGGTGCACTGTTCCAACTAATACCAGCAGATCCTAGAGGGTTTTCTTCCCCATTAACCAAATCTAATTTTTCTCCATATTCCCGACCGCTCCAGACGCTTGACAAAACTGCTTAACCTTTTTGAATACTACTTTTGTCAGCAAAAAATTCGCTATGTCGTCATTTTAGCATTAACAAATTTAGGCTTAAACAATATTAAAACACCACCATTCCTTCAAAGACGCTGACCATGAAAATACTCTAGGTAGCGCGAGAACTGCTCCTATGGGAATTAGTAGGGTGGTTGTACTGCACGACATATGTCACCAAGCTACTATCCCTGGACCTTTGTACCGTGTTTTGCGTACTTTTGCAGTTCTTAGTGTATCTGATGACATCAGCTTTATGGGGCGTTTATTCTTAACTCGATAAAACTATCAAGATGCCTTTTCTACGCTGAATAATTTCAGGAATGGGAATGAGCTGCCCGGCCATTCCCAGAGACCGAATGTGCTAAGTTTTTTCCTTATGAGGAATTGAAAGGAATGGAATTGCGGCAAGTTCTAATTCCCCGGAATGGAATTGGAATGGAATGGAGGCGCCCATTTCGCAATACTGCTTCCCACCCACTGCAAAGTGCCCAGCCATAATACTTCATCATCATCACCCACAGCACAAAGTGCACATAATGCCTTACAGATGTGTAGCGGGTACCACGATTCTCCGAAGAATGACAAAAAATGGCATAATGGGAACTTCGATACTTCAGAAAAATTACGATGATTTATCGCGTAGTGGGTAGCTTGCGTGTGTACTTGTATTAGTTGCCCCAAGAGACTCTACAATGGGGTCTACAAAGTCCGCTCTTCCAGCTTTCGCTGTGACTGTGCTGCGTGTTTCGCGCAGGGCTGGCTATTTTTATATCAGAACAACGATATCGCACATCAGAGAGTAAACTGAATGGCGTGCTGCTGCTGAAATCGTGCTCACTCCTTTGACACGAAAGTCCACTAAAAAATTTCTATTTGTCTTTTAAGAAAATAAATACTATGACTTTGAAAGTAGTACTGGTCTGTCCTAGTTGGTAGGAATTCGTGGTACAGTTACTTCCGCTCCTCTGAAGGACGTGTCTTTGCCTTGTCCCACTTTCTTAAGGGGAGGGCAAGTAACTACATCGCAAATGCAATTTTTTTTATGATTACCTTTACTTCAAATATTTGCATAAAAAACCGTTACGAACCGTTACGGAACATTTTTTTTTCGATCAGGAACAGAAACGGAACGGAACTTTTTGCGGTGGAACGAAACTAAAACCGAAACTAAAAACATTTCGTTCCGACACCCTGGTTTAAACACTAGATTTATCGCGATCCTTCGAGATTGTGAAATCGTGATGGATTGAACTGATTCGTCCTCGGTTTGCTAGAGCGTTTGATATAACAACTCTCGCAGGATCGAATCCCAGCCGCGGCGGCCGCATTTCGATAGAGGCGAAATGAGGCCCGTGTACTTAGATTTAGGTGTGCGTTAAAGAACCGGGGGTCAAAATTGCCGGAACCCTCCAATGCGGCGTCTCTCATAATCATAGTTTTGGGACGTAAGGCCCCAACGATTATTATTTATATAGCAACTAGGCAACATTCTAATTCCGCAACTACTGCGTAAAGCCAAAATTTCAACCCGATGGCGATATCGGCGTTTACCGAATTGGTAAGGGCGCCCAGACCATCGACATTGCTTATTACAAGCAGAACATCACCAATACCCTGACGATCTTTACTGCTTTGAAAACTTCACAAGCGCCTTACTCAATAATAATATCTGGGGTTTTACGTGCCAAAACCACGATACGATTATGGGGCACGCCGTAGTGGAGGGCTCCGGAAAATTTTGATCATATGGTGTCCTTTAACGAGCCCTGACATCGCACAGTACACGGGCCTCTAGCATTTCGCCTCCATCGAAATGCAACAGCCGCGGCCGGGATCGAACCCGCGAATTTCGGGTCAGCAGCCCAAGCGCTTTACTCACAACGTCCTGTTTCATAACTTATAGAGGCCGAATTTTTAGGTATTAAAAAAGCTCGTTTTAGGCGCCAAAAATAGACAGGCAAAACAACGTTTTAGGCTTCCAAAATCGTAAATATAGGCTCAATAAATTTTCACATAAATGCAAATTATTTGAAACGAAGACGTGCGCGACCTATATATATATATATATATATATATATATATATATATATATATATATATATATATATATATATATATATATATATATATACGACAGGAAAACCAAAATGTTATTGCTTAACCCTTTCCATCCCTAGATTTATGTAGGGCAGAACAAAATTTTTTAATGTCCTTTTCTAGCCAAGAGGCCATTGAAAGGCATTCAAAAAATAAATAAGAGTGTAAGTACAATGGGTTTCACGGGAGAACAATGTCCAGTATACTGGACACTGGGATTGATTTGTTGCACTTATGGGTACACGCATTCTGCTTTCTATCTTGAAAGAATGTTGCTTTTGGCCCTGCCAGAAGGTAATTGTCCGAGAAAACAAAACAGTGGTTTGTTTTGACCCGAGAAACGGGGGAAAAAAGGTTTCGCGTGGCTAACTGTCGCACACAGCATTCAGGACCGTGAAGCAAAAAAAAAAAAAAAGAGCTTAGGAGGGAGGGCGCCTAGCGTTCACAAGCCAAGCTCCTCCGACGCCGCTACCTACCTGCTCGTGCTCCATGCCCTTGGTAGAATTCCCAGCATGCTCCTGTTTCATTGTTTATGGCTGGGCTTCAAGATTGCCACGTGACGCTCTCTCCTATATTCCATCTCAGAAGTTCCCTTCAGCACTGTGGAGGATACAGAGCCCCTTAGCCAATAGGAAGGGCGAAAATCCCTCCCGATGTATTCATACACGCCGCGTCGTCTGCTCAGCGTCCTCATGGCGTCTGCGCGCCCGCGTTGTGCGTGTAAGGCGAACAGACGGCAAAAAGAGAGAGAGAGAGAACATGGCTGCACCCATCGACGCTGGTGAGATGGAGTATAGTTTTCATTTTTGTCCTCCATGTTTAGCACGATCCGCGCCAATTGCATACTGGTGTCCAGTGTATTGGACATCAATACATTCTCGCATTGCGAGCAAACTTGTGATTACAAAGGCTGCCTTTTCGCAGCATTGTTTCAAGGGGACATAAGTCAACTCACACGATTTCAATTATTTGGATTGCGCGAAGATAGTTCCTAATATAATTTCGTACACTTGAGCACACCGTGCGCGCGAATTTCCCTGTGGACGACGCCATTACTCGTAGGCGCCCCCATAGGGAAAGAGACAATTTTAGTTGGGCGTCCGCAGCGGCTCCACGGACGCAGCCTGCAAGCCATTCCCGATGGCAGGCTGCGCCGCAGAGCTGTTGCGGACGCTCGACTAAAACTGTCTAGTGAGACTGAGGGAGGAACTACGTTCAAAAAGATATTGCTCGCCTCTTAGAGAAGCTGCAAAAGTGGTTTCGGCTCTGAGTCTTGCTTTGGTTGCTTTTCTGCACCGCTTTCTTTTTTTGTTATGTACAGTACACTGGTCGCGGAGTCTGAAAGGATTAAGATGGCACAAAGGCGCCAACAGTTGAACATAGCCGTGCAATTGTGCTTTGTCCCGCACGGTTCGCAGAACACGGTCGCTTCCGTGTTCTTCGCGCAGTGAACACCTTACAAAGTAAATTACAAACAAAACAAAAGCCGCGTGCACATCACATTTTTCTTTCTTTTTTTGTTCTTCACTCTCCTTTCCGCTGACCGCTATCCGCGGTCTCGCATTCGCCAACCACTCGCGCCATGTCAGTGCGGCGACGAATGCTCGCCGGCTCCTTTTTATTCTTCTTGACTTTGCATATACCTCGTCAGACACCTCGCACTTTATATCGCACAACGGCTTCAATCCTTTTGAAAGTTCATTCTCAGTCAGTTACGTAAGATATTTATTTATTTATTTATTTATTTATTTATTTATTTATTTATTTATTTATTTATTTATTTATTGCGAATATGAAGTCTGATGCCTGCGGAAGTAAACAGCAGTAACTTATTTTCGCCCTTGTTGCCAGGTTTTCTCAACATCGGAAATAGTGCGTACAGAGGCAGTTGCGTCGTCAGTGACTACAAAGAGAGGCCGTAACCTGTTTTACGAATACCGCGAATTATATGAAAATACAGGTTGCAACGCAAACATGGTGATGCATCCTGGATCGTGCAGTACCAAAACGATGTTTAAACTTTATCGCTCTGTTTATGCAAATCAAAATAATTTTTGCCGCATCAGAGACGAAAAGATTGCGACTTCGTTCATGCTCAAGGAGGTCATGCTTACATTGCATCTAACTAGAGCAGGGGTCCTCAGCTAGCGGGCCGCCGTCACGAAATTTAGTCCCGCAAGGGCGGGAGAGGGGGGGGGGGGCGGATGAGGTGGAGGGTGATCGAACAATATGTCACCTAACACTGCCATTTGAAAGAGCGCATTTTCCATATATCATATATGGATATCATTTCTGGAGGGGATTTGGAGTCAGGATTCGAGAAACGTGTCGATATTGATCCCCAGAATTATTCAAATCTGGACGCTGATTCTGAAATATAGAGATTTTGTAACACGGTTATGTTTGAAGTTTTTTGAACACATGGTTACCGCCTGGAGTGCCTCACGAAAAAAAGAAAATGCTTGAGATCAGTCCCGTCTAGCTTACGCGAACAAAGCGATATTAATCGCAATAGGCGAGTAAATAATGCGAATGCCATTTAGCAAAGTCGCACACATTTTATTCCTTGTGAAGCCGCGGGCCACATGTTTGAGATCCCTATACTAGAGAATTTACGCAATAACACGTACTGTTACCCTTCGTAACATGTACACTGGTTACTAAACACTTCTTACGACTGAATGCACGAGGAGATCACGACTTTGTCGACGTACAAGGAAGCCGTGCTTACTGCATATAACTGAAATATTTACGAGCTTGTTTCCCCCTTTCTTTTCTGTTCTAGCATACGAGTCACTAATAAGAACCGACCCGTACACGGACATTATATGCCTTCTGTGCTCGGGAGGTTATATCCCCATAAGTGCTTTCTCTTATCTTGTATCACTTTAGAATAGTTGTCACTAACCGATAATCCGTAATCATTTAGCCCGCATGCGCACGTAAAGAGCTCTTTCTTTTCGTTAATGTTATACAGCCGTCATATTAGTGGCACGGCTGATGGATGCAAACACATGTGTGCACTTGCATCCAGCGGCTGTGTCACTGGTATCTTCGCGCTTTACTTTTTCCATCTGGCGCGATTAACTCTTTAAATGGTCGTTATGGCAATGCCCAGATATCGTAGTGCTAAACGCACGTATACAATAACAAATTAATGCAGCGACTTGAGGTGAGCAAAGCAATAAAGACTTTACACAAAGCAAGGAAGACAACTGGTTATCAACTGAAGTTTTTACTGAAATCACGCGAATATACTATCCACGTGCATAACAGTGAATTTGGCGTTACGTGGTATTGTCGCTAGTCGGTTTTTCTTTCCCGCTGTTGCGGAAGGTGGAAAATGAGGTTCGAATTTGTGAAGACGACGAGAACTCGCTGTCAGTGATGGTAGCGTTGTAAAATTCATCCTGATGACTAACTTACTAAAAACAATTGTAAAACGACCTATTTGTGGTCAATGCCTCGGTATGAGCCATTGATGAGGAACAAGATGGTGTCATCTTGAAGAAGCTCTGTGTTTAATTTAGATTAGATGCAGTGTTACACACGCACGCACGCACGCACGCACGCACGCACGCACGCACGCACGCACACACACACACACACACACACACACACACACACACACACACACACACACACACACACACACACACACACACACACACACACACACACACACACACACACACACACACACGACATACCTATAGTAAAGGTAAAGGTTTGCGCCCTCTTCAACAGCACTTTTATGGCAACAGTGTACCCACTACGTGTGTGTAAGAGAATGCGCGCACTAATGTGTATGCCCTTTGTAATGGGTGGCATGAAGGGACACTAAAGAGCAAAATGATTTTTCTCATATTAGCCCGCAAAAACCCGCAAAAACAAAATGTGGGTGGCGACGCCACCTTGAAGTTTCCGCACCATTCGCCGTGACGTCACATGTTTTGACGGCGCCTACTATAGGGACTACGTAGTTCCTAATCGGTAAAAATGAAGTACATTGCCCTCTGAGGGGGCCATAGACTTAATATACCAAGTTTGAGTAATTTTGTTGAGCCAATGGCGCCAAAGTACGATAAATACACTTTGAAATCCGTGACGTCACGCGGGGAGATTTTGGCGCGAAATTTAAGAATGAAACCTTGCACTTGATTTTCTCCTCTATTAATAAACCTATGATGGCGAAATTAACGACATTAAAGTTCTGATCAGAGCACAATTTATCGATCTAAACCGATTCATTGTTTCTCTTTAGTGTCCCTTTAACCCAGCAGCAATGACGCGCGCGATACTTTTCCGAAGTTTCGACGCACCCACTACGTGTTCGTAAAGGAATACGCGCAGTAACGTATGTTCCTTTTGTAATGGGTGGCCAGCTTTAAAGCACGAACTCGTTATGCAATTCACATGGTGTGCCGCCCGATGGCAATATACGCTTGTACCCCGTTTTACTGCGATATCACATCTCGTACTGTGACACCTGTACACGGGACGCGTATGTTTGTGAAACATTAAAGTTAATTTCAGAACAGTTTCGAGCAATGGAGTGGCTCTGCGGTAGAACACATGCTTTCCACACAGGCAGCATTGGTTCAATTCTCACTCGAGTCGAAGATTTTTTTTTGTTATTTATTTTATTTGCATCTTTCTCGATTTTCCGGTCACGGACAAGGTGATGTTTCGCTCACAACCAACGACACCAACGCCGACACCGGAATTTCAGCGAAACGAGCTCTTTAATGCTATCGCGTTAATATACACTAAGCAGACACGTACGTGGCAAAAAAAAGTAGTACATAAAATTAAAGTAAGAAGCAACAAAACACTGCTCAACGGTTCCCATCCAGATACTCTATCTCTGAGGCGTGCAACGTGACAGATGAAACGGAGGCCGAATGACATAATGAAATGAGTGAAGTGAGTGACAGATGGTCAGGCAATGCACAATTTCACCTGACTTGTCCATAAAAATTATGGCAGCTTAGCAGTGCCGTACCTGAAGGAAGAGCGGAACTGGGCGTCCTTCCTTGTTTCTCTTTCTTTCTTTCTTTCTTTCTTTCTTTCTTTCTTTCTTTCTTTCTTTCTTTCTTTCTTTCTTTCTTTCTTTCTTTCTTTCTTTCTTTCTTTCTTTCTTTCTTTCTTTCTTTCTTTCTTTCTCTTTCTCTCTGTGTTTTCTATCTCTTTCTCGTCTCTATTTCTTTCTATTTCTTTATTTCTCATACTATCTATTTTTCTTTCTCTTTCTCGCTCTTTCTGTATTTCTTTCTCTTCCTTCCCTTTCTTTATCTCTCTCTCTCTATTTTTCGCGTCCTCTTTCTTTCTATTTATTTCTCTCTCTTTCTTTGTTTCTCTCTCTTTCTCTCTCTGTCTATGCTTTTCTGTTTTTTTTTCTTTTTATGTCTTTATTCCCTTTATTTCGCTCCATTTTTCTCTTCCTCTTTCTTTCCATCGCTTTCTTTCTCTTTCTTTCTCTCTATTTGCTGTCTCTTTCTTTCTCTCCCTCTTTTTCACGTGTTCGTTTTCGTTTGACACTAGCACCTGTTGTACAGGGCAGTGTGGCGAGTTTGCCCAATTCCTGTGGCGCATACCCACCTGAGGAGGAGGAGGAGGGAGGAGGAGGGAGGAAGGAAAGGGATGAAAGGCAGGGTGGTCAACCAGACGCGCGTCCGGTTTGCTATCCTACACTTGGGGAAAGGGATGAAGAGATTAATGAAAGAAAGAAGAGGGAAGAAAGCACTGTCAGGGCACATATGCGCCTGTCCATTGCACGCCTACAAGCGGTTGATTTTAAAAACAGTAGCAATGCTCGCGTCGCCTTGCTGGCCTGCGACGCGCAGGGCCACGATCCGAGGATCTTCTCTTCAGAAAACGCTCTGTCGTCTAGCTTGTTCAGCGCATTGCGCAGAACGTTTCGTTCGTTCACAAAACGTTCACAGAAACAGATGTTCTATCGTTTCGTCACTATTGCACGAGTGGCATCTAGAGGTGTCTGCCATTCCTACGCGAAAAAAGTACTCCTAACCACAGGCGGCACAGTAAAGTTGCATCACGGCGGGAGAGGTGCGACGGAACATGGAGCTTTCTCGATGGGTCTAGTTTATGTAGGCGAGGGTTCCAGACTCTGGGGTCGCTCAACCAAGTTTGCGACACTGTGTCAGCGAACGAGCGAAGGCCCCTTGCAGCGTCTGTCCTCGACAAGGGTATTGGGGCTGTCTGGGCATTCTCGTGGGTATACCGGGCAGCATCATCAGTGAGGTTGTTACCCACAATGCCACAATGTCCCGGCAGCCATTGGAACACAACGTCATGTCCCTTCGATAAAGCTTGGTGAAGGACTTCTCTTATTTCGTTTACTAACTGCTCGTGCACCCTTCGTCGTAATGCTGATTAGAGACTCTGAAGGGATGCCGGTTTTGCACGACGGAGCACAAGTTGCCGATAGCTTAAACAGCTTCACTGGAAAGAGAATGAAGATAGCACGTGCCGGTTCATGACGACGATAGTTTTTTACGACGGAGCACAAGTTACCGACAGCTTAAACAGCTTCGCTGTTGAAAAGCGCTTCTTCAATCTCGCGTGCCGCCTTGACTTTGTACTTGGAAAACACTCGGGTATCATATAAAACAACTATAGGCGCAGCCGCATTTTCCCCCATGCAAACATATGTTAGAACACGGCTGGCTCTTAGGAGATGCTTTATGGTCCATTAACCTATTATTCACGCAGTCCCCGGTGTGCCCAATGCTATAGCATTCCCCGCATAACCGGGGAACGTCATGTATGATGCCTGTCTCGCACGCAACCATTTTTTTCACGGTGCTTGATATTGCACCCGCGTGGGCTGGCTGTCACGGTAGCGCATACACCAGACAATTTGTCTTCAAGAAGAAGAAGAAGAAGAAAAAAACACGCCAATGCAACCATCCTTGCCCCCACTTTTCAAGACGATGCTACGCGCCACGCAGATACGGCACGCTCACAAGCGGAAATGTTTTGGATTTTCGTTCACGCACGGTGCCATTTACTTCCGCTTTCACCTTTTGTAGGACTCTCGCTCCGAACGGCCAAGCTCTCGTCGGCAGTATGCCCCTATTGGCTTAGTCGTTCCGGTCGCCTGACGAAGCCTTTCTCCATCCCGCGCTGGCACTTCTTCAAGGCGGCATTCAGACGGGAGACCGCAACGCTCCTTGACTATTTTCAAATGACCCGAGCGGAAGTCATGCAAGTGTGGGCTTCACAGACCGTTGGACATACGTCCACTCATTGCGCCTGCATGCTTTGGTTTTACACTTACCAGGGAGCTTCAGAAGCGGAGGGCAGGATGGGCTTAAAGTCGCTTGATAGAAAAACGTGGGTATATCTACATAAATGCTTTGTACGAAGGTCAAGACGTCACACAGTGCTTCAGAGAAATATTCGGAGTGACCTGTAACAGCACCTATGACTGTAAAGGTAACCATACGACCCATATATCCGCGAGAGTGCCGTTATGATGCGTTTTACACGGATATGCTTCATGAGCGCTATTATGATCCCACCCCGAACTATCGGTTCGATCTTTACGAAAGACAGAAAATGAATTGCAGATGTGCAGATGTGCAGCTCACTGTTCTTGATTTCGGCCGTATACGTAATGTTTATGTTCCAAGTTCCAATCACAGCATCAGCGGAAGTGGCATCAGTACTATGAATACAGGCAGCCTGCTGACCCCATTTATTGATCAAGCTACGGAGGTTATCCGAGACTACGGAAAAGCAAGATTATTGTTTCGTGTCGGGGCTGCAAGGACGGGGCCCTGCAGTCATGCGTTGAACGAATTTGCTAGTAGAAGGTTCCTAGCGGTATTATCTGTTGCCCTTCGAAAGTTTGTCGAACGAGACGATGGTATTTTCACCAGGCCTGCGATTTTTACGCGCAAAATCGCGAAGCTGTTTGCGAGAAAACTGAATTCCTGGCCAAGAGCCTTCAATCCAGGCCTTAGGTTGAGAAAGGGTAAAATTGATAAACACCCCCTTACACCATGCACAAAGCTACAAGGAAGCCCATCCGAGTTTCTCAGATAGAAAGCTTTTTCGTTGACGAAACATTCGTTCATGATCCGGGGATTGAACTCGGGACCAACGCCTTTTCGGGGTGGTGTCGCTATACCAATTGAGCTACCCAGGATGCTAACAATTGGCAGCGCGAGAGCGAATTAATCGACAACTCGAAGCACATGGACACTGAATGTGGCAAATCAGTTCTGCGGAATCCCACAAGGTGGCGGAAATTAGTTGTTCGGGATTCCACAGAACTGATTTGCCATATTCACAGTCCATGTACTTCGAGCTGTCGATTAATTCGCTTTCGCGCTGCCACTTGTTAGCATCCTGGTTAGCTCAATTGGTATAGCGACGCCATCCCGGAAAGGCGTTGGTCCCGAGTTCGATCCCCGGATCATGGACGAATGTTTCAACTAAAGGGTTTTCGTTCTGAGAAATAAGTATGGATTTCCTTGCATACTAAAAACGGGTGTTTGTCAGTTTTTCCTTTTTTAAAGAACCCCTGACACCAAATTTGAAAACACTAGATGCTTGGTTGTTTGATAGTCCTGCATGCGTGGGCACTTCTGACCGATTATGAGTGACGAACGTTGCTTTTAAGATATTTTAATTTGGTTTTAAAGTAAGCGTGAGTGCTCATCTGAGTTTTCAGCACCTCGCGACATCGCCACTAATATGACGGGGACAGAGGCATCGTGTGACGTTTCACGAGTAAAACGAGTATCGTCGACGTCAGAGAACATTTGCGGGGCGCGCACAATACCCCGATTGGCACCCGGCGAGGACTGTTGTTCGTCACCCCGCTCGCTCTGTTGGGCTGCTCTCAAAGTAGTTCTGGCTGCTTCGCCCAGGAATGCTTTCTTTTTTAAATGCGAAGCATTTCTATCTATCTATCTATCTATCTATCTATCTATCTATCTATCTATCTATCTATCTATCTATCTATCTATCTATCTATCTATCTATCTATCTATCTATCTATCTATCTATCTATCTATCTATCTATCTATCTATCTATCTATCTATCTGCATACGTCTGGGCGCTCTCCTGGTCGTCTCCATAACTTGAACACCAAAATTGGCATAGCAGGGGATCACCGTCACGTGTGGCACATACCCGCATACCACAGTTCATGTTATGCGGGTATGCGCCACAGGCGATTTACAGTCTCAATCAACACATTAACAGCGAACATACACATTGAAACGCAACGCAGGTGAGGTTAAGGCAGAACAAACCTCCTTGGGCAGAACATCCCTGGGAGGCGCTCGACTACCATCCGCTCGTCCATGTGGTCCGTCAGAATGACGCAGTGTTCTCTACATTTCTTACGAGAACGGGCGGTGGCCCCATGCTGACTGAGGATGACGTCTAATTGATTGAGAGCCGCCTTGTTACACGCGAAGAAGCGGCCGTTAAGTGCCGTGACGGCATACAGCTGTACTACAGGAGTGCGGACGTCGACCGCTACTAACGCACTTTGCCTCGACGCTGCGGTCGACGTTTTATGTCATACCGCATGCGATAACATAACTGGCTACAAGAATGAGCGGGTACGCAGGGATGTCCTGACCAAGTTGGCCAAGATGAATGCCAGCTACATGGGCCGCCTGCCGGCCTCAATATGCTTGAGTGTCGGCAAGCCCTACATGTTCACGGTCAACCTCGACGTAAGCGACGGCCTCATTAATGGAAACATGAGCACCTTGCGGTACATTGAGCGTGACGAACACGGCAACCTCATGCGACTGTAGCTCCACGGTAGGTATTGTCGTCCCAGCCAAGACGAAACAGTTCACTAAATCAGACCCCTTAATACAATTAAAATGCGTGTCCGTGGGGTTGCGAACCACCGCAACCACGATATAGGCCAGACAAAACATCTCACGCAAGAGGACAGTTTCCCCATGCGCAAGCAGACGCCATAACTATACATAAGTCACAAGGGGCCACATACGCCGAGGTAGACTTCGAATACGATAAGCGATATTACGCCGCAGTCACCTTCCCGCCGTTTGCTTCGCATAACATCGATTCCCATGGTACGTGGGATATGCCGAACTATATATTTTTTTGTTCACGCAATTTAGCGAAAAACGCTTCGACAGAACCGGATCTCTCTTCATTAACGCAGGGGCCACGGTCCTCTTAATCCAACGCTGATTGGTTTGTGCCACATTATAGCATCGTCGGTAACCACTATGCAAATGAAGCTGCGCGACACTCTATATGCCATTATCAATAGCCGCCGCTGCAAGAGAGCTTCGCTGTGATGTGTGTAATATCGCGTTGCCTTATTGAAATACTCCATGGAACATACCGCCGCTTATTCAGCCTCGATCGATAATTACAGTAGCAGTAACGAGCAGATCTCCCACGAACTGACACGACACGGCTGTGTCGGCTGTAGGTCGGCGTATAGCATTCACCAATTCGTATAGCTGTCGCTTTGGAATGGCTGACTCACCCGTATACACTCAGCGCAAATATAAACAGGCTGTCAATCACCTTACCTGCCACTGTTCCCACTTCGGCGAACAATGCGATACTCTTCAGCGTGCTTTGAGCAGACGAGACGATCGGCCTCTCGCTGAAACAAAGGTCCCGGGAGTTTGGCCTCTCAACTCATCAGTTCAGAAAGACGGCTGTCTTATGTAAATACCTAGCTGAGTGCAATGACCCGAGGTCCCGTATAGAAACGGTGCACTTCATCGAGTACTCAAGCATAAATTTCTATTTCAGGCACCCCCTCAGCGTGTAGGGTAGCAAACTGAACACAGCCTAGTAAACTTTCCTGCCTTTTCCTTCCCTCATCCTCTCTTTTTCACTCACTCTCCACAGTTTCCCTGCGCTAAGGTTCTCCACATTTCAGACGAATATGAATTCCATGAAGGCGCTTTTTTTTCTTTTTTGCTTAGGACAGTACGAAAATATGCCAACAATGTTTTGGAGCGTGTCTAGTTCCACTAACTTGTTAAAGGGCGGGGAATGGTTCCGCTGCTCTTTTCTTCAGTTAGAACAACAATAGATATGGTCGACTAGCCGTCCTAGTCTGCTCATTAATGGCATAATATTGGTTAATTACCTTCTGTAATTGCAAAGATTGTATCCCGAACCAATCTTCAGTGAAATTGACTCCGAAAAAGCAAGTTGTTGGTGTAACTGTCAGCAGTTTTTAATTCTTTCTGCGCCACGATTACGAAGCTAGGGCATCACATACATACACACACGCACGCACGCACGCACATACATACACACACACACACATACATACATACATACATACATACATACATACATACATACATACATACATACATACATACATACATACATACATACATACATACATACATACATACATACATACATACATACATACATACATACATACATACATACATACATACATACATACATACATACATACATACATGTTAGCGAAGGGCGCAATGTACCCCCCTTGCCATCTGTCCTTTCCTCTTACATTGTGGCGCAATTTCTTTTCTGATGCCTTTTTCACGGAAGCTAGAGTGCATGGTTGCTTGTTGTTTGTGTAATGATTTTTGACGTGCTCTTACTCTGAGGTGATGTAGAGCAGAAATAAGGCGGAAATCGATAGCGTAATATAACGGCGATGATCGATCACGAAGAGTTACTTCATGTCCTCGAAGGCCAAGAGAAAATTATCCGACGCATGAATGAGTCCAGTGCTTCGTGTACTTTCCTAAAGGAAACACTCTTGCACTATGAAGATAGACTGCTTTCTGTAGAGTCATCGGTCACGCGATTGGCGAGCGCTCACGAGCAAGTGTCTACTGTCGGATGCGAAGTAATCCTTAGTGAAGATAATGGTCTTTATCATTGAGGATAAAAATTACGAGCACCGACACTGTAGTAGGAGAAACAACATCGTTTCCATGGCTTTTATTTAACGGCGGATGAAACCTTGGCATTTCTGCGTGAAAGAGCTTTTTTAAAGAAGATCTTGGGCTCGTTGTGGCTGTCATCGAAATGTGCCACAAATTTTGCTCATAACGAGCAAATTGAAGAAGGCGTGTAATTATTCAGATGTTTTTTTTTGTATGTGTAGTGATTGCTACTCAAAAAGCCTATTAAATAAAGGCTCCAAATTAAACAAAACCAAGGTCTTTATGCAGCGCAACAAAAAGTGCGGAAACTGTAAATAGGAGTGTATCAGTGCAAAAACATACAATGCAACGATCGTGTAAACTTTGTTCATGATGTCGGCCAATGAAAAAGCTGTGCTCTAGGAACGAAGTTAACGGGGGATAAGTTGGTTGCGTCTAAAAGCAAGACAAATCGCTTCCAGATTTCTTTCTACTGCAACTTCCGAGCTTAAAATGCCAGAGTGGCACACACGAGGAATTTGAATTAGAACACTTAGCTTTAATCTATGAGCCTGGCGTACCTGGCATATCGTGGTTTTGGCGTGTGAAATCCTAGAATTATAGTTTTAACTATTAAGCACATCTCACCCTCATGCCTAGTGCCACTGAGGCTGTTGTTTACTGCTTAATCTTGAATGCTTAGTGCAGTTAATGAACTATTAAATCAGTGTTTGCAATGTCTACATTTCCATGTTTGAAAGTCTCACATGTGTACATAGACATATAATATCATAAATTGGTGGGTTAATCGTAAATTTGCGCTACAATGAAGTCTCTAGGTCTGCGTAAATATCTCATGCAACTTCTTTGTTATTTTTTTTATGTCATGCTGCGAGTGGTCTTGCAAAAAATCTTGAAAAATGTTTACGAAGTCGCGTGCTATTGGTATTTTACCAGAAGCGAAAATTGTCGTAAGCTACGTAAACAGGCTTACAAGCACCGCAAGTACCAATTGATAGGCCGATCGCACCCACATGCATTCGCTCGAACTTATCGTTTTAAGACGGCATCAAAGGATTTCTGTTACGACTTGTTTCTGTACAGTAGACAGCCTTGCGATAGTCCATGCGTTCGCGATGACCATAAATGATCGAAGTCATGTAGGCGTGTCTCGCTGAAACGCTTGATGTTGAGAGCCATCCATTGAACTTCACGAATCTTAAATATAATAGTCAGATTTTCAATTGGGTGTAAACCTGACTGCTAATCTGGACTTTGAACATATATCCCTTCAAACTACAGGTGGCGTCGCGTCGTTATTGCGCTTTTTAGGACCTACCACGCCCCCTCCAGCAAGACTGCTTTTTTTTTCATATTTCATAAGTTTAATATACTGGACTTGCTTAACTTAACAGTATCGCCTTTATTCAGTGTCGAAAGAAAGGTATCCAGAAGGCTAACGCGGTTGGTTATAAGTGACTTGCATCATCATAATCATGCTGCTGCTGCTGCTGCTGCTGCTGCTGCTGCAGCAGCAGCAGCAGCAGCAGCTATCTTATGTCTATGTATACCGCGTAATGAAGGCCTCTCGTAGCGTTCTCCAACTGTCTCTGCACACTTCGCGTCAGATGACTCCAAGAAAATTTCTCAATCTGAACGCAACACTCGATCACTCTTCCGTGCTCGACTGCATTTTGCTTCTGTTGGCACTCGCACTGCCGCTGTGATAAACTGCCGGTTGCAGGCGCATCCGCAAATACAGGAAAACGCGGCCGAGTGAGCCGGCTGCGGGCAAGGTCATTGTGAATATCGCCGCAGATTAAGTTGAGTGTCAGCGCTGACGGGAGTTTACAGTCGCATACTCTGACGTGGAGGAACGTTTCCGGATCATGCAACGCCTGATTTGTCTAGCATAAAATCGTCCATCGGGGATTTCTGGAAAACCATGGAGTTTCCTTCGAAGACCGCTTTTTTCGCGGCGTATGAAAGCATGCTTAGTCTCACGCCAAAATTGGCACAACAGAATAATATGTAAAATACCAAATGCACGATTTAGGATTGCATTGGTTTGACCAAGTTGGTGCGACATCTGCAAGGTTAAACAGCACGAAAGACGAGGACGCAAGAGAACACGCACACTGCATGGTCAGCACTGGTCCTGTATGTGGGTGTTTTCTTGCATACTCGTCTGTTTAACCTTGCGAATGCACGGTGTTTCGTTCGCAAGTGATCTTTGCTATTTGGCAACCATTTTCGCTAACGATATGTCGAACATCAACATTGCGTGGGACTTGCTTTTACAAATATGTTCTATATCTCAAAAACTCTGTGTGTGTGTGTGTGTGTGTGTGTGTGTGTGTGTGTGTGTGTGTGTGTGTGTGTGTGTGTGCGTGTGCGCGTGCGTGCGTGCGTGCGTGTGCGTGCGTGCGTGCGTGTGTGTGTGTGTGTGTGTGTGTGTGTGTGTGTGTGTGTGTGTGTGTGTGTGTGTGTGTGTGTGTGTGTGTGTGTGTGTGTGTGTGTGTGTGTGTTTACTGCGCGTGCGCGAGACCTTCGACAATCCGCGCACACGTCGCTGACATGCTCAGTGTCTATTTCAGAAACCAACTTCAATTAACCCTTTTCTGTCATTTATAATCACGCAAAAATTACTTTATGGACCATACTTGATAATTTTGAAACGCGAAACAGCCACTTTCCTCCAGCATTTTTTATGATATTGCCAGGCTTTTTTTTATTTATTTATTGAATGAGCTAAGATTGCGCCGGGGGCCGCAGTTGATCTAAAATGCACGAAGTAAACGCTCACGAATTCGAAGGAGAAGGAAATTGAAGCAACTTATCATTTCTCTCGTATGTTCATTGTTAATCGCGCATTAATTCGGCCGCCGTAAATATTCAGTAAAAGTACGACTGTCCTAGTGCATTCGTAATGATAACTTATCGAAACGATTCCTACGCTGGAAACTGTTCCACCCCACAAGATTGGTATATTTCGTCCGGTTAGGAGGTAACTTCGCGAGTGTCCGCGTCTCTTGCGAAATTGGACTGACGGGTGCTGCTATAGTAAAGGAGCTACGTGAGGTACATGGGGTGCTGCGGAAAAAAATATGGACCATGGACACTTCTTTAATTGGAGTGACAGTATGGGAGGCTTGTTGCATTCTGACTCCATCAGACTGCAGCGGCCGCCTGGTTGCGAATCGAACCCGAAACCTCGTTCGCAGCAGCAGAATAATTCCACAGACACCAAGTAACCGCCGTGGATACATCGTTATTGGAGCTTTAACTCGGGGCCAATTGAGATTCCACCCATTCCAGTGCATGTTTCTGAGAAAACCACTGTGTTGATTTCAAGAAAATTTTATGCGTCTTAAAGAAGAAAGTTAAACTCTAGTAAGCGTAGACAGTAGAATATTGATTTCTGAGCTCTATTTTTTTCCTCACTAAGTTAACGAATTCGTAACTTTTCATCAAAAAAAGCGATATCGAAGCTTTGTAATATACATTCGTGATGGTACATAAAGGGGACAAGTTGGATACATGAATTGTTCAGCTTACGTAACGTTATTATTATTATTTTTGACAGTGCTGAGACTTTTCACAAATTCTACAAATTTCACAAATTCGCCCTCCCCCCGGTGCGCACGCCTATGACTACTACTACTCATGTACTACTGGTGTAGTACTGATGTTTTGAGGGCTGAATCGAACAATTCTTGATTTTCGATTTCCTCCACAAAGACGTATGGCTAAATACCATGGCGTATGGCTGGAGTACTGGTGGCGAGAGTAGTCGTCCTAATGGCGTTTATCTATACAGGCCACTTGGCGTAACAAACAGCAGAGCGAAAGATACGTGCAACGTCTTTCAAGTGGTGCGGCATTTATTGTGGCAGGAGGCTTCACTGCTGCGCACAGGTAATGGCTGTTAAGCCAGCTTTACAGTGGCCTTTTCTTTCTGTTTTCGGGTTAGTTAATTCGACGTGATAATTTATAATGACCAAAATAAGCACATCTTTCATTTTTGTTTTCTTTCCTGTAGGAAGTGGAGCGTGTACAGGAATACACGCGAACCATTTACTTTGATTCTAACGCTTTCTTCGAGGCCTCCCTATTTCGAAACACCAGCGCTGCCGGTCGTGTAGCGGATTTTCATTCCTTGTCTCAGTAATCCTTCATTTTGAGCGTTACAGCAGCACTCTATGGCCAAATCCATTTCATCCGTTCTCCCCCAATAATTCTGCTCAAATCAATTTATGTGCTGATCTAAGCATACGTGAGAATTAATGAGCGGCATTAGTACACTAAATAATTTATGTATACTTGCCCTCCGCTAAAAAAAATGAACGTAATTCAGCAAGATAAGGTAATCCACCATGTATACGGAATGGGAACAAACAACACTGACGACGTGGGCGACCCGTTAGTTGCTCTGTTGCGCGCTTTACACTCAACAATGGGACACCAAACTGCCTAAGCTTGTGCTTCGTTGAGCGTATTCGCGTTTTATTCTGAGATGTCACTGTTAGAACGCCCGTAATAATAATAATAACGTAATTTATCTACCAAGAGAGTGATAACAAGCAGCAACAGATAAAATGTGTCCTTTGAGACGAATACTTACGTGGTTTCGAGTCGATGTAAGGCATGCAGTAAACGGGTTGACAGAGAAGGAGAGAGAGAGAAACCTTACTTTAAAAGAACGAATAGAGCTTATTCATAAAACGTTTCTTTCGTAAGAACGCGCAGTTTGTCATTGACCCACGTTTCTGCAATCACCTTGCTAAGCGTTACGATATGCCGGCGCCTCCTCTTAATTAAGAACGATACCAGAATACGCTTGGCGCTTTGTTAATACGGTGCGTGATTCATTTCCAAAGTGGAATATCCGCTTTATGTTTTTTTTTTTTGTGTCGTTTATTGCAAGCTTCCATCTTGAAGATTAGAGCTATATACTCGGATAATTTTCGTCCTTTTCTAATTTAACCATCCGCGTAAGTCCCAAGTAGCACGGCACGCGGGCCCCGGCTTAATATATTGGAACTTGAATGAACCAGCGTACATTGCGCATGTGCGTTTGAGCGCGTTATTCATGGTCTCGAACTTGCTGCATATTTGCATGTGTATCGGCGCAAACGTCGGCGCGCGTATAGGCCGCCGTCTGGTCATTACGGTTTCCGCGCTAGACGGTGGAAAGAGGGAGGAGTGTTTTGCCCTTTTTGCCGTCAGCCTGCACCTGGGGGCTGCAGTGAGCGAGGAAAGGGCGTTTTTCGCCTCCCTTCGGCCGTCGAAGAAAGAAAAAGCAGGCGAGACGGCGGAGGGGGTGCAATGGAGGGGAGTTTTGATGGTGCGCGCGCGCGCCGCTTGCATAAGCCACAGACGACACAAAAGTGTGGGTCGCAGACTGTCGTTGGCACGCAGGCTGCGCACGCAGCCGTTCGTTGGTCGTCTTCGGGAGAAAAGAACGAGGTCGTGGCGGCGGCGGCAAAAAGCAGCAGCCGGCGAGCAACCTTCCGGACGGACGCAAGCGGCAGCGAAAGCGGGCCGGCGTCGCCATGGCGACGCGACAGCCCCCTCAGCCCCCCCCCCCCCCCTTACCCCAGACACTCGGCTAGCCTCGACCCAGACGGCGGCGGGGAACACCTTCCCCCTCGCCGCCGTCTGCAGGCTCCGTCGCGGCGCCGCCCCAGCAGCTCGGACCTGTGACGAAAGGGCCGCCACGGCGGGCCGGCCGACACGTATGCACGTATGCGGCGGCGGCCAGCTGCGATCGCGCGCGCGGCTTAATTGGGCTCGTCCAGACAGGCCGATCACGGCAGGCCAACCCCCCCCCCCCCCCCACACCTCACCACCCCACAGCCACCCCATTCTGTTGTCTCGGTCCTAAGTTATTGTCCTTCCGGTCGTGCTGTCCAAACGGCGGCTAGCGGCGCGTTCGTGCCGCGAGCAGCAGCCGGTACGCTTGGCAGCCCCGCGAGTTATGACTGCGGAAGCGATGCGCCCAAGGTAGCATATTCGCTGCGGCATACGAGGTAGCCTCGCTTGTTTTACCACCACCCTGGTTCGCAGGCGATCGGCCGCGAACTGTGCGGATCTATTTTATTCATTTGCCCCCCCCCCCCCCCGTCAACGTTGTTCATTGTTTTATTTCCGTTGTCTTAACGACGGAAATACTTCGTTCCGCGCCTGTTTTTTGCGTTTTTCGCCTAGCAGTTCGAATGGCAAGGTTCTTCCGCTAGTACAGCGCCAGAAAGAAAAAGAAAATAAGGGAAGCACTCCTTACGTTTTTTTTTTTTTTTTTTTTTTTTCCTGTTTTAGCGCTTCTCTAGCGGAAAAAGGCGTTGCACAGCGACAGGGAAAAGAAATGCTATACATTTCGCGGAAGTGACCCAGACGTAGTTGTACTGGTTGCAGGCGCAGCGCTCGGTCTAAACTTCTGTCGGCAGCCTTCGTATTTACTAGACGGCTTTTATTTTACTTATTTTTTATTTCCGTTGCCAGTGCGCCGTTCGGTGCTTGTAAACCGCGGACTGTCAGCAAATCTATTAATTATTCTTGTGCACAGTGGTGGCCTGTTAACTGTAAACCGTACCAACGGGGCATGTGTTGCCGTCTCTGACCTTGAGGCGGCGCGCATTGTTCATCCTTCACTGAAGTGCGCACTTGGCACATGCTCCGCCGTCTGTATCCGCTTCATTTTCTTTTTCTTCCTCGTTGACTATTCTAATGGCGACAAGAGAGCGCATGGTAACGGCGAGGAGTAGGTTGCGCAAAGCGGCGTATCTTGCTTCAGTATTAGAGTTAGCTCGGTGAATAAATGTTTAATCAGTGTATGCTCGGTCTGCTGACAAAATGCAGACCATCCCAGCCGTAACGCGCTGGATGTAGGTATATACCTACTCCAGTATTAAAACAAACGCTGTCTGGAGCTCTCTAACATACGAAACTTTTGTCAGGCTCGGGTTTTAGTGAGCAAAGCTTCGCCACGCAGGCACTCTCTGTTCGCTGCTAACGTTACTAAGCTTATTCACAGACCAGACTTGTAAGTGCAACAGGGATCATACTGGGTTTTTTTTTTTTATTATTGTAGCAACACGCGGTATTGGCTTTTTCCTAAAACTGCAAGCTTTGTGTTCAACGAGACGTTACAAAATCCTCTGTGGACTCTCTGCAGTATATATAGTAGAGTGCGCCAAAATAGTGATATACATGTCGATCCACTATGCCGACTTATATGCCGTGCTAAATTCCGGTGCTTCCTTCTTTTCGGACCTACGAATGCAAACAGGAGCTCCCTAGACCTTCAGTTGTCGCCCGTTTGCCGCAAGAAATTAGGTCCACATTTCTGGTTTTTTTTCTATTTTCGGTATAGGCAACTTGGTCGCGTACTCACTACGCAGCCAGATGTGGATGAGATCGAGGTGTTCGAAGATGTCGTCTTCGCTTGACCTAACAAGAACCCTAGCCGACCGCGGTTTACGCAATCGTGATAGCGTCGCTCTTTGTTTCGCTGCGGAGTCCCTGGCAGCATACACCGCAAGGGGCTCGCGTTCGCATGCTGCGGATGCGTGCTATAGCATATCAGGAATTGCGCCACGCAGTCTTTAAGACCATGCGATCAGAAAGTGCGGGCTTGGACGACGTCAGGCTCTGCATGCACTTCACGCAGACCTTTCTATTTTCACAGGCAATACATTTGCGCCGGAGTTGCACTGAATATATAATCACTCTTACCTCATGCGCGCGTGAGTGTTTAATAAAATAGTTTGCCCTTCTCTTTCCTTCGGTCCTGAACAATGATAACAGCTCGTTATAGTTTGACGAGATACATCGAATATTTGAATACAGCGCGGTAAATGTATAGGAGCTGACTTCGTATTTAGACTGGATGGGGCGCGCACTCAGACAGGGACACAAGAAGGAAACCACGCGAACAGCGCAAGCGCTGGATTCGTAGTTCGCTGAACATATGCGTGCCATAGTATCAGACGTACACGTTACTGAAAGAAAGTAACGGATTACAAATACTTCACTGCAAAAATGAACCGATTACAATTACAATTATGGCCTCAGAAAAGTAATAAATATTACTCTAGAGAAATCGACTACTTCTCAAGTTACTTTTCATACATATTTATTACGGTAGCACCATATATACACATATATCGGGTCACAAACAGCGAGGCCGCCGGTAAATCGAGTCGGAAAAATACGTACCTGCACGTAAGCACCTCAAATTTTCGTCAAAGGTTTTCTTTCTCTCTCTTTCTTTTCGTTTTATTGGGCACACGCTACGGTGTCAAATTTCGAAGCGTAGCTTGAAATTTGACACGAAAAGTTGAGGTATGCACTTGCCGGTACCGATTTTTCCGACGCGATTCACCGGCGGCCTCGCTATCAGTGTACCACGCTATATATTTTGAACAGGTGTTCAGCATTCATACGTTTCACGTTTTCTTGTCCTCTACACCTTGTTCAATTTCAGCAGCAGTTTTGTCTGGAAGATTGCGTTGATCATTTTCCCGCGTTTCCTCGTGAATACGTCTGCTGCGACGCTGAAGACCCTCTCCGCATTGTACCGTAGGAACAGTTTGCTCACTAGTTGGTGATTGCGCAGCGCTTCGATGTATGCCTCCCAGTCGTCCAGGAAGCGACATGCTTCATCGCTGTTGTCTCTTGAAGAAGGCGCTACAGGCAGCAAAATGCTCAAGAAATCGTCCGAGGGCGATTTCTTGGGAACAGCTGAGGAAGTTTTGTTTCTTATAATCGATTACAGGAAAAAAGAGAGTAATTGCATTACGAGGATAGTTACTCCTTAAAGAAAGTAAGTGAAGCGTTACAAATTTACAGTAAAATGTAACTGATTACAAGTAATCCATTACTTGTAACGTGGCACGTACGAGTCTGCATACTACAGAGCCTGATCAACTGCTACACCTTATAGGTGGAGTTCGCGTCACTATTCACTCGAACAAACCTATAGTTTGCGGAGAAGCCTACTGCCACTGTTTGGGCCTAGGGTTGAAAGCCTTATGAAACACAAATAAAGAACCAGAAGTGTGTGTGCGTGTGTGTGTGTGTGTGCGTGCGTGTGTGTGTGTGTGTGTGCGTGTGTGTGTGTGTGTGTGTGTGTGTGTGTGTGTGTGTGTGTGTGTGTGTGTGTGTGTGTGTGTGTGTGTGTGTGTGTGTGTGTGTGTGTGTGTGTGTGTGTGTAAGAGAGAGAGGTTGTGAGGGGGGGGGCTAAACTTTCTGTCATTTCCCTTGAGGACGCTCTGATTTAGTCGCGAACGCAACCGACCGAGATATTTTGATAGCCGTCAAGCCTTTCCGCCATTTTATTTTCGCGAAGACATTGCTTTTCTGCAAGCAATCTGTGAGAGAGCGCTGCGTATAGTTCTTGATATTACGACAAATTTCTTCCTATTCAACTGGGAAAAAAAATTAAAAACCGCGTTTACATCAGCAAGGTGGTTTTGGATTAGAGATGTATATAGCGGTAGCAGCGGCGAACATCGTCTACGAGGCGTTGATCTGAGACAAGGTCGTGAGTGACGGTCGTCGTCGGAGGGCATTCACCAAGAAGCGCGGTAACGTTGTGACACTCTTAGGCAACGGGGTGACTTAACCTGCTGTAGTGTGATGCCGAACAACCTAAGGGACCAGAAACATTACCACGACCGCTGGAGCGACGACGTTTCGATTTTTGCTCTTGATCGATGTTTTTGCCTGCATGCGCGCGTGCTTGCAGGCAATGCACCATCGCCGTTCTCTGCTGCATCTGCACCCAAGGATGGAGCGGCACCAATAAAAATCAGCAAGCAGAAATATATGTTAACTGCAGTCTTGATTATATTTTGCCGAGCAATAACACTATGTTCATCAATCATGTGCATCAATTATCGTGTGCATCAATCATCTTTTTCTATTTTTTTTTTCAGAACACTCTCAAGCCGTGATGCAAAGTAGAAGTGGGAACAATCGTAACACAAACAAGTAGCTCAATAAAGTAACGCCATAGGTGGGTGTCATTTTAATGAGCAAATATGTTTGCAGTGGCTCAATCGGACTACGAAGCTCGCCAAAATTATACTGAGCCCATTTCAAGCAGACTCCCAAATGGAGTGAGCCTGATTGAATAGACTCATCGGCGAGAGGACATACGGGCATGAAATCCGTGCTGCTGCCGAATAAGTTGGAAACTATCGAAGTGAGAAAGCGTTAATTTCAGTTGCTTAATAATCGTGGAATTTCGAGTATGCGTTGAAAGGTTGCAAACTTATCGTAGATGGCTGTTTTGGTTTCCCCAGTAAACGGACCACTCATATGATGTTCAATAAAAGCCGCATCTGTAAAGTGACTTATACTGCATAACAGCTGTCAGGCTTCCTGAACGATTTTTCTGTGTGTGTGTGTGTGTGTGTGTGTGTGTGTGTGTGTGTGTGTGTGTGTGTGTGTGTGTGTGTGTGTGTGTGTGTGTGTGTGTGTGTGTGTGTGTGTGTGTGTGTGTGTGTGTGTGTGTGTGTGTGTGTGTGTGTGTGTCGTTTTACTGCTGGCGAACAAATTGCGCTTTCCTGGACCTTGCGAAGCGTGGCAAAGTTCTCTCTCTTGCTTCTGTGCCTTTGTCTCTGTCCAGCTCGCCGAGTTCATCGATTTTTTTTTAGAGACGAAGCAGGTTATACCTCTTGATAGGAGTTAAGTTCATACGATGTTTTTTTGTGTGTGTTACCTTATGAAACTACATCAAGCGGAAGGAACTCACTGTGCTCCGCCAAAGCTGTTCGGATGTATAGGGCGTGGCTTTAGCGCGAACCGCTGAGGGCAACGAAGCACGCTCACCAACCCATCTGCTCAAGACGTATAATATCAGTGGCTAGACTGCACATTTCTATCGGATTTCTAGGATCTGCGTCACAGTTATGGATGTCGTAAGCAGCCCCTTCGCAGCGTTTGTCATCGCCGTAGTAGTAAAGTTGCGCTCCGATAAGGATCATTGTCGTTACAGTGAAAGACAAGTCCCATGCAAATGAGCGCCACGGCCGGATTTGGACCCTGTGCAGTCTCCTTAAAAAATTGCGCTTCAATCGATCGCGCCACATACGCCGAGAGGAGCAACGCAGCACATCACAAGGTAGCTAGCTGTTGCGGCGCACGCTGTAGTGTACGAGACGGGCATAAACCAGCACCGAGGTCAACGGAGTAGGCGAAGTGAAAGCATCGGAGGAGGAACGAAAGGCAGGGAGGTCAACCAGACGCGCGTCCGGTTTGCTACCCTGCACTGGGGGAAGGGATGAAGGGATGAAAAGATAGGGAGATAGAAAGAAGGGAACATACAAAAAAGATACACGTGAGCTTAAACTACACTGCGGCGTTCGATAGTACTGAACGCAGGATCTCAGTCGTATCACGTTCCACTGGCACTGTAGAGATAGTCGAGTCGTTGTGCCTATTGAAGGCTCGCAAGTACTGGACATAGAACATCCAGTACCTGCTGTACGGACTGAGCGTCGGAGAGAGGAAAAGGCAAATGGAGTGGTTCTCCAGAATGTCAGAAAACAGGGTTGTCGCTTGCTCCTACGGTTCTCTTGCGGGAAATGTAACCGCTGTAAAGTACACATGTACACGACGCCACCGACGCATGTATCTTTAGGTTCTTTGTTTTCGCACATCTTCGCGGTCTCAGCAGGGCACAAAAGCCTGTGCCGTACCCGGTGTCCGCGAGCCGGGTACAAGTCCCGGGTCTAGACTTTGTCCACGGCTCTAGACGGTGCCACGCAAAGTACTTTCGCGTTCCACTGGCGGGTAAAATAAAATGCCGCATTTCAGTGGCGCTCACTATACTGCATTTTCATCTAGTTAGCGACGAGCGGCTGCTGTCGGTCACCCTTTTACTCGAATCTAGGCCGGCCCCGATTCTAAGCCGACCCCCGAAATTCGCAAGACCAGAAAAGTAAAAAAACCTATTCATTGTACTCGAATCTAAGCCGACCCCCCCACTTTCGCACATCGTTTTTTCGAAAAAAACATCGGCTTAGATTCGAGTAAATACTATATATATATATATATATATATATATATATATATATATATATATATATATATATATATATATATTATGAACTGTACGAGCTTGAAATAGGCGTATGGTATGCTACAAAGTAAGGAAGAAAAGCTAAGCAGACCGAGTGGCGTTCACATGAGCTCGACAGGGCACCCTTTGACCTGCTGAGCACAAGTTCACGGGTTCGATGCCTGGCCACAGGGGCGTTTTGGTTGGGGGAGGAACGCAAGAATGACCACGTTGTTGGATTTAGGTGCACGTAAAAAAAAAAACCTTCCTGCGGTCAAAATTACTCCGGGGTCCCGCCCTACGGCGTGCCTCATAATCATGTCATTTTTCTG
Organism: Rhipicephalus sanguineus; assembly: GCF_013339695.2. Taxonomy (NCBI): domain Eukaryota; kingdom Metazoa; phylum Arthropoda; class Arachnida; order Ixodida; family Ixodidae; genus Rhipicephalus; species Rhipicephalus sanguineus. The sequence continues at coordinate 261,504,977 of NC_051176.1, forward strand.
GCTTCTAAAACCGCCGTTTTCATTTTTTAATCAGCGCTACAGGGCATCTCAACGCGACAAGTCAACTCGACCCGTCGTTATCGTTTTCATTTACGCGACCCGAGATGACCGAAGCAGCGAGTCTCGTCTGCAGCAGTGGAGAAAGGGAGACGCCATGCCGGGCCAGCCGCGGCGCACCGAGACGGCGCCCTTCCCGCGCACCTGCGGGTGCCCGTGCGCTCGTTGCGCCAGCCACAGCTCGGAGCGGAAATGCCCCCGGCTGCTTGGCTGACCCCGTTTTATTTAGTCGGGGGCTCGACATGACGCACGGCCCATGCGCTCGGCTAAAGGGAGGGCAGCCGGCGAACGTCAGCGCTGTGTGCGAACGCCACTGTGCAGCTGCGAGAAAAGATAGTGCAACATGCCCGGAACAGCAGGCGCCGCATGTTATAGTGTTTTATGATGTTTACATATCTTGTCGTGCTTGCTGTAGCGCGAATTCACTTTTTTCCTTGTTTTTGGTCCTTCTTCCGCCAGAGTTAGCAGAATTCTTTTCCATTACACTGTCGGCCCGCAAACCCTCGTCGTCACAGTGCGAGTGAATTTAGAAAAATGCCCAGTACCGGGCAATTTTTTGTTTACAAACGCTACTATACTGACTGCAGGCTACTGAAGTGGCTATTGTAATTCGCAGTAAGAATCCAACAATGCAAACATGGAAACGCGTGCGCAAGAACGGTGAAATGCTTAAACAGTTTCGTCTCTGTTCTGCAGCTCAGACACATGGCGTTTTGCTTAAAATTCGAGCGAATGGTCATTAAGCATTTAGCGTGTTCGTTTAGCGGGTTCCGATACTCTCAGTTCTCGTTCTTCTCTTGGTGCTGTTCAGATCAGAATGTTTTGAATATGTGGCCGGATCCATTCATTCATTCATTCATTCATTCATTCATTCATTCATTCATTCATTCATTCATTCATTCATTCATTCAATCTCCCAAAAGCTGTGTAGTCCTTTGCCGCATACCCTGGACACACTTGAAAACGACGAAACAACGGGACACGCGCACTAGTAACAGATACTCGTTATGAAAGTTCACAATATTTAGACAGCAGCTCTACTGTCCTGAGCTGCACGCATGCAGTCGTACGGGGTAGACAGATCGATTCACGTTTGGGCTGGTTTTATAGCCACATTTTCCTCTTTGCTTCGGCACCACCGGTGCACACGTGTTTCGCGTTGAAGTATGCTCTGCAGAGCCTTGTAAGCGTGCTTCCAAGCTAATCACCACCAGAGCACCTGCTGAACTTATTAAGGTTCTACATAAGGCCCAGTTACGAGAGAGAACGCCTATTCACCTTAAAGGGGCCCTGCAACACTTTTCCAAGTAGCCATGGAATGACCTCACTAAAGGAGCTTATTTCCTCACGAATCGACAGCCGCAAAAAGCTTTAGAATCCGTCCAGTACGAGCGGAGTAACAAAGATTTGTCGCACGCTGTAATTGCTTTCTCTCTTCTCTCGTCTCGACGAAAGCACTGGAAGCTAAGCAGGGAGGGATGAGGCGGGGGAAGAAGGTACGTCACGCGCGCCTCGTGACCTTGAGCACTTTTTTGTTTTTTCTTCGAACGCGCGGCGTACTTTCAGCGCGATCGCGCGCGCCGCGAGCAAGTGGCGGCCTGCCGCGGCGGCCGCAGTAACTACCGAGCGCGCCATGTTAAAATCAGCCAATGGCGTGGAACTTGAGTCAATGACGTAGTGATTTTGAGTAAATAGCATCATTTGTCGAGAGAAGAGAAAGCGATTTTTAGCTGACTGAGAATTTACTGTAAATCCCAGGCCGCGTGCTACGCTATAATGTTTGGCTCGCGTGCTCTCAGGGACCTTGACTACCGATCGGCAGTGTTTTTTGACCATGCTGTAAAAGTGTTGCAGGGCCCCTTTAACTCGAGAACATGTAAGCTTACATATGGTGCTATAAAACTGCTGCTTCAAGGCGTTTTCACCCTCACGCCTGTCAATAACATATGACAGCAATTTATCTTCGCCTCTTGAACGCGACGAGTGTTCTTGAAATTGCTTTATGAGTCGCATGATGAAAGTATAGGTATATCGGAATGAGAAAAGTTGGGTTCAAGTTAAACCTTTTGTATGGACACTAAAACGAAACACAATGTCAGCAAAAGTTGGTACAGAATTTATCAGAGCACTTCTTGCATTAAATTATCAACCGATGTTTGGTTAGTACACCTAGAAACTGAGGGCCAAACTTTCATCCTTCGATTTGGCGTTCTGACTTCCGTGTCGCTGACATCATAGTGATGTCGAAATTTTCAGGGCATTTCCGCGAGCTATTTGGGTAGTTGTTCGCAGAAAGTCGCATTAAAAAAAATTTACCCACTTTCATTCTACTTACTATCTTCCTAATGTCTTTCTCCCTTTCCCTCTTTCTTTTTCTCTGTTTCCTTTCGTCCGTGTGTGTGCCGAAGGGCATTTCGAAAGCCTAAAGAAGACGTCGAAATCAATAATGTCATGGTGCGGGACTTGGAAGACAATGTCGACATACATCCATGGTTTCTGCGTCCTTTTTGATCTATCGAGCGAGTCCCTTTCAAGGTTCTGCCAGCTCGTCTGGTATTCCTTAAGTGGAAGCAGCTTGTGGCACAGCTTAACGTGAAATACACTTAACGCCTACTTAACAGGCTTGGCGGCTACCCTGAAGTCACATTCCCGAGCAGCCATTAAACTTACCATCTTTCTTATTGCTTGCTTTCATTTTGTTACAGAACTGGAAGCCAGCAGTCATCTTACTGCTCTCGGTCTTCAAGGAAAGGCGGAGGGTACTGATCATTTTCCTAATTGTAGCTCATTGGTTCCCCATTTTCTGACCATTCCGAAAACACAGAAGCGCCCCAGCTTTTAGCGAATGTGTATGTGTGTTTGTTCGAGCTCTGCATTGTCTAGAACACTTTGCTTCTTCTTCTCTCTCTCTCTTTCTTTCTTTTTTCGAAAGTGCCTTTGCGTCGCGTCTCGACGCGAAACTAAGTTCACGCGTTCTTTGCTTTTGCATCTGTATGGGACAGAATAGAAGGGTGCGGCTAATAAAAAGCGCAGAGGGGAAATGACGAAAAGTTACCGTCGAATCCTCGCAAAGCTAACACACGCGCGCATATGCTCTCACTGTCAGAGAGCCGATCGTCAAAAAAAAAAAAAAAAAAAAAAGAAAGAAAGAACTCGAGAGGGCACGTTCCTATATTGACCATCTAATCGACGATCGCCGCCGACAGCCGATATTTGTCAAAACTTTCATCGCGTTTTGTTTACTCTCCGCTATGGGGAAATCGTTTACGCCCCTCACTCAGCTTTCGATCAGTCTGCCTTCACGATTGCAATGCACAGGCGGGCTGTCAGACTGAATTGCGCGAACGCAACCTGGCAGATTGTTTGGCGTGCTCAAACTCTCGACAGCGCTCTCCGTGGCCCCGCTCTCGGGCGGCTTTCTAAAAGCGGTCTGCGGATTGGAGGCGAGAACAATCTAACCTGACGCAAATTTATTGCCCCCGCCGTATATATACCCATATGCCATGCGAAGAGAGAGACCGCGGGCTACATAACACGTGCCGACAGTGCGTTTTCATTTCATACTCGCATACGTGAAGAGGCAGAATCGCGTGACCCAGAAGCATGAGGCGGCAGCGGCCTATTTATCTCGCAGCTATTATGGACTTTTTTTCGAGGGTGTTCGATCGTTAGTGTGTAACGACGAAGAGACGCACTTAACGAGTTGTGCAAGTGTTTCCCAAGCTATAATGACGCCAGGCTTGTGTATGGTGCGCGTCCGCCGAATGCATTGTGCGTCTGCGGGTTCGCTTGAAAAATGACAGCGCGCGTTGCGACACGCCAAACTTGGCCGGGGAGATTCGCGGGCGATTCTACAAAAAAAGCGAGCGGGTGCCCGCCGCGGCTGCACCGCGTATATGTGCGTTCGCCGTCGGTCGCGCAACCTCTGGAAAGTCCCTGCGGTTGTTGTGTCTCTCCCGCGTGCGGGCCATTAGTAATGCGTCGCGTCGCCAGACTGCGCCATGCAAAATGGAGCCTCCCGCGCGGTTGCCACCGCCCCAACACAGGCGCGCATCATTTCCGACCTCCAGAACGGGTGCGCGCGCGGCCTCGCTGTGTTTTATATACGAAAAAAAAAAAAGAAAAGGAAAGAAACATCATGCGCAAGCATGAGCGGCGAGACATCATTAGTAGGTAGGAGAGAGTGAAACTATCTTCGTTTAGAAGCTACTAAGTAAGCACGCTATTTTTGGTGGCAGAAAGAGAGGAATGAGAACATCAGCTCAGCCGCGCTGAAAACTAGGAAGGCAGTTGCACCGCAGGGACGTCCACAGAGGCTTCGCGTTCAAAGGCTTCAGCCAGTTTGTAACGCGTGGTTGGCCGTAAATGGGAAGTGGCAGTCAGGGTCCCTTTGGATCATTCCGGTCCCAGTTTTCGGTCTCTCGGCCCGTCACATTACAGCATACCCCCCCCCCTTTTTTTTTTCTTTCTTTCTTTTCACGCCTCAAAAAGGCGCTCCTGAGGTGTCGCACGTGCAATGTTGCGAGAATGGAAACGCAAAAGAAAAAAAAAGCTAAAAGGAAATCAAGTCGGTAGTCGCGAGGTCCTAAAAAATCAGAGACTGAATCCGCAAAGCTTTTCTTTCGCAAGTGCTCTTCCCCGTTAGTCGGTCGCCTTCGCTAATAATATATGTCCTGCAGTGTGCCAGGATTGGCCAGAATTCTTATCTTTCGAAGAATCAAGCGTATATGAGCTTCATGTCAATACGCCCCCCCCCCCCCCCCAGTAAATCATTAAAATGAAACACATACGCACGCACGCACGGCTCCTCTGGCCTGCTTGTGAGTTTGTGACACATGCAGTTTTTCTCATTTTGGACTGAGCAATAAGCTTCCGCCAACTGCTTCATCTGACCTAATTTTCTTCTTTAGGCGCACAAATTAAGCACAAATCAAACCGCACGTCTAATGAATGGAAGGAAGAACGAAAAGTAACCGCGTTAAAAAAAAAAAACAAGAACAACGAATGCGTACATGGACGAGCGTGCGTACGCTTGCGCGGAATTTTGACATTTGAGCCGATGAATGGGGCGGTGTAGCGAAAAGAAATACAGGCCAACCCTGGGTGAAAACCGAGCACTTCCTCTTTGTGCTCGTCACTACGCTCTTTTATTTTCATTTTACGACGAGGCGCGTGCATGGAAAGATCTTTTTTTTTTTTTTTGCGTTGCTGTTGTGTTCGCGGTATTTTTGCTGCACTCGCACCGCGTGCAAAAGCCGCCGGTCCCGGTATTTGCTTACTTTCGCATCTTACGTAATATTTCTTCATTCATAAGCTACCAATAGCCCCGAGCTGTTGATGCCAGTGTCTATGTCGTCACGGTTAAATGTCGGGAACAGCTGATGGAGACGTCGCTTGCCTGTATTTGTGTGTGTGTGCGTGCGTGCGTGCGTGTACGTGCGCGCGCGCGCGCGTGTTTGCGTGTGTGTGTGTGTGTGTGTGTGTGTGTGTGTGTGTGTGTGTGTGTGTGTGTGTGTGTGTGTGTGTGTGTGTGTGTGTGTGTGTGTGTGTGTGTGTGTGTGTGTGTGTGTGTGTGTGTGTGTGTGTGTGTGTGTGTGTTCTGTTTTGCGAAGTACACGCCTCGCGATAAAACCGGGTTTGCTACGCTATACCGAAACGTTAATCTCTGCCGATCCAGCTTAAATATTCCTCTTAAAGTCCTCATGAAGAAACCACTTCCGTCTGATCTGGTTACATTTTGCGTCGAACCTAGTACATCACGTACTCACACGACGGGCGTCATTAAGAGCTATTCAGAGAAAGGAAAGGGGCGAAATGGCTAAGACTTGCGACGAAAGCAGTGCATGTTCAGCGTTTCTTACTACTAAAAACACCATTGCACATGCTGAAAGTTTCGCAACTTCCATTGATTGAACAACACTCTGTGCAACTGCTCTCTTTGGAAAAATAACAGCTATAACACGATTTTCTTTTCTTTTCGCCTTTAAACACATTAGTTGGAACCGCCGTTGTAATGTTGCAACACGCGCATTAGTGGATTTCGTTTTAAGCCTGAAAATGCATGAAAAAAAAAAAAAAAACTTGTTTCCGTTTTCAGCCATTCGGCAGGACTTCAACCGGCAGATGTTTTATTACTGGAAGAGGTGCATTAGCAATCATTTCTGTTTATTAATATACGCGGGAGAGTCAGTAATCATCTCATCACGTAAGCACTGAACCGACTTGAATGATCTTTGTTTTACTTAAAAGCAACCAACTTGTTTTTATTGACCTTTCGGAGCTATTTTTCGTTAAGATTCTGAATATACCTTCTAGAAAAAGTTGTCAAATCTTTGAAAATTTCCAACTAACTATCGAGATTATCACGTTTACTCGCAGTAAAATCGTAATAAAATTTAACGAACTGTATATAATGAAGCGTGCAAAGCACACAGAAGTTATTTTTAAACAGGTTCCTGAATTATTCTGGCAGCTTGTAAAGCATAATTTTGCGAAACTAGTAAAATCAGTATTGGCTAGTACAACTCCGGAATTTACGGGTGCTTTTGAAAAACAAGAACAAAAATACAGTAACCATTTTGTGATAAGAGCAAAATAGTGCAACATATTTGACCACTTCAGGTTCACTTATAAATGCAGGTTACAAAACTGCAATATCTGTTGTTGTTTTTTTGTTACTCAGTGACGGAGTCTGGTGTTGCTTTAAATAAAAAAAAGGTCTACCGCTCTATATATCTTTAAATGTATATAAACCTGCTGCGAACAGCGCTGAAATTCGACCTCCTCCTTTAAATACAACAAAAGATTTGGGCAGCTGCGCACTAGTAGTGCGAAGACTAAGGAAGCGGCGGAGCTGGTGTCGCTTCCCTCCTCCTCTCCCTCGCTTCCCTTTCCCGCCCCTTGCTATACTACACTATACAAGACAGCTCCGCTAACGTGAAACCTGGGGAGGTGCGAAGCACAGGTGTTTCCCATAGGGAGACATCAATAGCAATGAAAGGACAGCGCCCTCTCAGACGGCGTCTGAGACAGCGTCTGAGTTCTGCTACAGACGGCGTCGCAGACAGCGTCCATCGAAGAAACAGAGCTTATCCTGAGCCAACGCGCCGTCTTATTTACCACTCGGAGAAGCGCACGTGGCGTGGTCGCTCGCGGGCGAGCGCGCGTTCTCGCGAGCTTTTCCTGAGCGAACCCGCTGTCTTATTTGCCACTTGCGTACTTTACCGTGACGGGTGACGACAGAGGAGACACCGTGTCGGGCTACGACGACAGGAGATGCCGACAGCCCGATCGCATAAGGTGCTTCGCACCTCAAATTATTTTTCAAAGCGGCTCAACGTTGGCCTTAAAGCGTTTCACGCGCGGTTCAATTGGAATTGACACACACACACACACACACACAGACAAACACGCACGCACGCACGCACGCACGCACGCGCGCACACACACACACACACACACACACACACACACACACACACACACACACACACACACACACACACACACACACACACACAGCGTCACACAGCGTCACACAAGTCGACAGGATGAAGACCTGGCAGCCACTTCATCAGCCGCGCATCATCAGCAAGCAAAGTTCTGAACCCGACGCCTGGACCTTATGTGGACCAGGGAAGCGCATCTCAACTGTATACGGAGTGGAGGTTTTGCCAATTGCCAATTTGTGTCGCTTTGCGGAACCGCTAAGTTAAATCCTCCTTAATCATGACCTCTTACGGAATGACAGTGGTTTGGCAGGGTATTTTCCTGATATTCCAGCTGACCTGTCGCGAACGTACCAATCTCATGAGGCGTACGATGAGAGTTAGGAGCACCAGTAGAGCTCCTGGACACAAAAACATGCAGTGGGCCACGTATGAAAGACGGGCAATCAAGCAAATTGAGTGGTGTAATATTGACGTTATTTTTGTTGTGCATTGAAGAGGTAGGCGGTGGCGATCTTTGCGCAGATGAGAAGCCTGGTGGAAGGCCGGGTCTTGTAGGGAAACGGCCGTGATGTCTTTCCGTGAGCTGAGGCTTTGCTTCGTCTCTTGGAAACTGTGCATTCATGCTCGTCGTTTGAGTGCGCTCCATATATTCGGAAGGTTCATGAGAAGGGGCAATCGTCGAGGGCTTTCCAATATGAGGCCACATTTGGCAAAGATGTCTGCGAGGCGAATGCTGCTTGTTACCGTGATGACCGACTTGAAATATCTCCTGATGGGGCATTGTAGACGAGTCTCCATGGTATTCTTTAAAACGAATGGTCATTTCTTCTTTGATTTTTTTCCCAAGATTCGTCGTTTTGAAAGATGTGTGCGAGGTAAAATTTGAAAGCCTCACCGGTGACATATTCGTTGAAGTTGGTGACCATCTCCCGTTCCGACCAGGATGCAGCGGTATAGCGTGGAGCTCGAATAGGTCGAACCAGTCCTGTATGCGTCCATCCTCCGCTGATCCGGTGTACATACTTGGGGATGTCAAAGTCTGTCGATGATGCTGCCATGAAGTTGGTCGCTATATACTGTTGGGATGCGCTTCTCTGGTCCACATAAGGTCAAGGCGTCAGGTTGAGAACTTTGTTGGTGATGCGCGGCTGATGTCACAATATTGCGACTACGTTTCTGCTTCATTCGTTACTTCAGTATTTCTATCACCTACTATATGAACTTATAAAGCCCACATTGTGAATATATTCTACACGAAAACATCCGTGCTTTAAAAAAAAAAAAATGTTACACATGCAGCGTTTTGCCAAGGTCGGCTTACCTACCACGGTGGTCTTGTGGTTATAGTGCTCAACGATGGTGCTCGACTGCTGACCCGAAGGTCGTCGGATCGAATCCCGACCGTGGCGGCTGCATTTTCGATGGAAGCGAAAATGCTGAAGCGTACTTAGATTTAGGTGCACGTTAAAGAACCCCAGGTGGTCGAAATTTCCGAAGCCCTCCACTACAGCGTCCCTCGTAATCATATCGTTGTTTTGGGACGTAAAACCCCAAGAATTATTAACATGGTCGGCTGCACGCACTTAGCCGGAAACCATGTGCATGCTATGTACTGATAATATCAACATCAGCCATTTGATTTTTTTTTTTTCAAACAAACGGGTCCCTCCACTTTTGCGTTCCAGTCCGTCTTTCACGTTCATTCAAGCAGCTCCGCTTGATTCCGCGCTGGATAAAAAGCAGCTGAAAAGAAAACAGTCGCGTAAATAAAGGCCGCGAATACCTCGTAATTCGTTAAAGCCTAAAGACAAATTGCGCAATCACAACATGCTGCCCTTTATTTACAGCCGTTTTTTTCCTCTGTCTAACGAACATTTCTTTCCTTTTTTTTTAGAAAGCGCATTTTCAGCTGTGTACTATACAAGGAGGTGGATTTAAATACTCGAAAATCACAATTATCAAGAAATCCAGATGGCCAATTAATTATATACGCGATGCTTTTTTTGAACCAGCAAAGCAATATGACGCATTACTAAGAGGGACACGCTACACATCCCATCGACGGACGCGCATTTCAGCCGCCTGGTAAACCTTGGAAAGCAAGTGCAACCCGTTGAGTCGCAAGACAAGACGTGTTCAACGTTTGGCGACGAAAACCCGTCTCGTAACGTCTGTTTGTCGTAGTAACCCTCGCTAGAGTGCCCTCGCTAGCACCACTCTTTCTCTCATTAGAATACGCGTTCCAAAACACGTGCTGGTTGTTTTCCCATCAACGGCGCGAAGACGATTGCGACGCCAGCGGTAAAAATGCTGATATATGTCCATTTCACCCACGCGTCTCTGGAGAAACTGGCTCGCGCTCATGTGCTCTCCCGTGCCCGTACATTATACCCGATGTTAAACATGCGGCGGTCACCTCAAGAATCTTATAATTGACATTGGCACGATTTATATAACTTGATGGTGGCCCGGGGGATAGAAACTTTGGGACACCATTCTGAGCTATGCGGTTATGAGCGACCAAACGCGGATATCTCGATCGGGCTTGCAATTCGACTAAAAATTGGAGGTGACCCGAAACTTTGACTTAGGCGTCTGGTAGCGGTAGCGGTGCTCACGCCGCGGCGTTAGCGTGTGTCGCTGATTCCGTTGATGGGGATGGCACTCGCCGGGCGGATTTCAAGGGCTGGCGTCTCGGCCCTCCGAAAACGCACCACGAAAGCGAGAACAATTTAGATTTGGTCCTTTTTAGCGAACGCCGGTTGTGGTCCAAAGACCGAGTCAGAGCCGAGAGTCAATAACACAAACGAAATATATTCTCAGTTAAGACAGTACAACAACACAAACACATGCACACTCGGCTGGTACCATGTTACAACTTCACAATATAACTCTGATGGTGTTAACACAACAGGAACTAAACAAACAGATCACGCGCTACAAATGCAATCTCATGCATTACAACTATTCAAGAACAGTTAACGTCCTGAATATTCAACGGCGTATCCAGTCCACAATCCTTGGACGGTACTTGAATGCTTCTCTTCAAGGAAACACTCACGCCAACTCCAGCGGTGTCTGTCGTTGCTCCTTTCGTCGACGTAACTTGTAACGGCTCACACGGCGTCGTCATCCGATTCTTCCAGATCGACGATCGACTGACCGCACACCATCATAAACACGTCTTCTTTGGCTGACGGAGCCACACTCAGCTTAACTTCACCATCTCCGGGCCGACTGATTCACTCACTCCCTGACTGACTGACTGGTCGTCGTGGCACGCTTTTATCTCCTATTCCCCGGGTTCTAGAAGCGTCGGGAGCGTTCTTCGGCGTGCAGTACAGCCAAGGCTATAGGAAAAGGGCGAGAACTTTCTCGCAGGTTCGAATCGCGGCGGCGTCGCTCGGCGATGCGTCATCCCTTCCCTCTAAAAAAATCCAGGCTTTGCCGGGCGTTTGATCTGAGACTGCTAGTGGGTGAGGAGGATGCGGCGCGTCGGCGTCTTTTGATACTTGTTTTTTCGTCGTTCACGCTTCTTGGGCGAGCGGCTAGCGCCGTTCTATCCCGCGGCCGTTTGAAAGCGGCCGCGCGCGCGCTTTATCGACGCGCTCGTTTGTGACAGTGTGCCCTGGTGTATTCCTTGAGATTTACTCTGTGCGTCGTCGCACTGCCGAAGCGGATCTCAGAGGCCACGTAGAAAGAAGCACGTGGTTGAGCTCTGCTCCGCCAGGTGCTGCAACGATCCCAACCGCTCACAAAGAAAAGCGTCTGCTATTTCAATTAATTTTCATTAATTATCCTGGCAGTTAATTTGCCCTTATCTTAAGTAATGTTGTGCTCCTGTATCGCATGTATCCAGTAAAACTCTTGGAACTGAACCATAGATTACGTAGCAGTTTTATTTTATGAAACACTCTGAATATTCGAAAAACCGGAAGTAAGTGCTCGACCGGACGTGCTTGGAAGGGAAACAAAAGTGTCACTCGTTGCACGTGCGACTAAAATAAAAAATAAATAAATAATTGGGGCAGCAGCACACTATAGTGGTGCGAGGACTGATGAAGCAGCGTTGCCCTCCTCCTCAGCCTCACTTTACTCTCCCACCCACGCGCTTATAAAGCCCACAATGTGAATATATTCTCATTGTGCACCAGAAGACAAAGGCAGAAGAGAAAGGTAGCAATCTTGTATACTATACAAGACTGCTACGCTTCACCATCTCACCCCTTCCTCACCATCACTTTCCTCTCCCACCCCTTGCTAAGCACGACCAAGCGTTTACTAGAATTCATTGGCTGCTGATTGGTTATCACAACGTATTGGTTATACATTTTTCGGGTCAGGCTATGATCATCCAAACATTTTCTACAACGTATTGATTATTGATCGATTATCGATTAGCTATTGATTGATTATTGATTAGTTATCACAGGGTATCGGTCATGCATTTGGGTCAGGCTAAGGTCATCCGAGCATTTTCTAAAATTTATTGGTTATTGATCGATTTTCAATTAGCTATTGACTTTGGTTATCGATTGGCCAGCATCGATGGCTATGCTAGGAGCTGCTTGGCACATATCCGCTTTCAGTTGCGCATACCCGCCAAAGCCACGCTGAGTTTTTGCAAACGCCGCGCGGACAGACAGCGAGCTTAAACAGCTACGCTGTTAAAAAAAAAGAAAAATGATAAAAAAAAGAGGTGTGCGCGATTCTCCGGCACAGCAACAGTACCCAGTAGCCACGCCAAGGAAAGTGGTAAGATGGAAATCAAAACTGCATCCCTAGGATGATTCCTACAATGTTTCAGTATCCGCTACTGGAGTGTGTCTAATAATGCACGACTGGTTCGAGACTTAGAAAGAGCAATTGGGTCACTCTATTTCAATGCTATGCGTGTATCATGCCGGGATAGCCGGATTAATATGTTTACTGTTCAGTGTTCATTAAATGTACGCTGCCAATGCAAGTAACGTAAGCACGTTTGCGTCGATCAGAATACAGGCTCTGGCAACCGAATCCGCACCCTCGCACATATATAGCGGCAGAATAGCATCGGTCTGCTGCGGTGTGCATAAAGCTTTTCATCATGAATCACTTTCTACGCGTAAGTCGTGCAGACGGTAGCAACACCAAAGTTTGCGAATTATCGATGCTGAAGACATTCGGGCAAATGCGGTCAGTCGGAAGTAAAGTGTGGATTACGAAATATCACCTCTCGCTTTTGCTTTAAGAGCAGACACTTCTTACGCAGCTTCCGACCGACTTCACGAAATGCATGCGAAACAGGAATAACATCACCGTTATGGTGCCGCTGCGTGGGGAGGTTCGCGCATGAGAGTATGGAAACATGTATACGCAGTTCTCAAAGTAGCGGTGTTTCTGCGCATGCCACTTGTCGGCCCGTGAGAAGCAACAATTCACCCGTACCTGAAGGTAAGCTATATAAAAAAATGCAAGCAATAAATATAGAGGAGCAAAAAAAAAAAAAAGGCGGGAGGAGGGCTGGGAGGTAAGGTAAGGACACGGGAAATGGCGTGCACATAAATTCCGTATAGACCCCGCATATGATTCGCAAACATCAGGAAGGACACTTTATCGCTCGTGGAAACTGAAAACTTGATACTCGACAGCATGTTGACGCGGTTGGCCTGCTTTTGCCGTTTCGGCGCATTCGGTTTTTCACTTGCAGTATATAGCATGCAGCTGCGCGCTCATGTACCTTGAGTGGCGCACCGTGTTTCGTATAGCCACGAGCAAATACCGAAACGAGAGCGGTAATGCAAAGACCTCTTTCCCCGTAGGCTTTATCCCCTTAAAGAAAGCAAAAACACGAACTGCGACCGCACACACGTAAACAACGACTTCGCAGGCGTCGCGAGTTGTTTTTGTTTTGGACGTATAAACTGATACATATATGTGAAAAGAGCGCAAGGCAAATCGACGGTATGGAAGCAGAGAAAAAGAGGACATAACGCGATCGTATACCTGAAGGTTTCACTGCCCGCTGAATTATTCTGTTTCTAGAAAGAAGTGGAGAAGCTAAAGCTAAAGAGAAAAAAAAAACTAAAAACTTGTTCAACGTTATGCGCTTCTTCACCAGTATCCTGGCTGATCAACGAAGTGCATCAGCATAATGAAGGACGGCTTCACGCACCCGCACCCTTAACTCGAGCCCACCAAATGAAGCACCATACTCGTGTTCAATATTATTTCTCTATGTAACGAGCCAACATCAGATTGAAACAGGCACAACTGTGTATTTTCCCGAGAGAAAATGGCAAATTGGAAACTGCTTCCGCTCCCCATGACACAAACTCTATTTTATATGTTACACAACAGTCTTTTGCACACCTTACTGGATGAGTTAAGTTGTCCGGCTCCCGTTCCAGTGCCACATTAATGAGAAAAATCAGCTAAATTTCTGATCGAATGCAGCCCGGTTTTTGTCGTTGTTGCAGGTAACGATGTCGCTGTACCTGTCCCGCAATTCGTTCCTTAGAAACGGCGGTTCGGGGAATCGCCTTCTTCAGGTTGAGGTCACGAAATAATGGATTAGCAAGCTGCTGGCGCGACGCCGCACTTTGCGCGATGCGGTGGCCCGCCTCGTGAAACTGCGGCGCATTTGTCCGGCCGCACACTTTGTTGACGCCAATCGACGAGCGCCTAGTCACGCAGGGGTCTCGACCCGCGGTCAGTGGAACTGTAGCGTGCAGGGCACGCTCGGCAGAACCGAGTATGCTGACCCCCGCCCACTATAATAAGTTGTCTAGACCTTAGACAACATCCCCGCCCTAAACACGCCACAGTGGGACCCGCAGCTCATACTTGATAATGTGCTCTGCGTATTCTGGTTGTGTCAGTATTGCATATGGGCGCGGCCAGACCCTGTATCCGTGGAATGAGACTGGGATAATTGACCGCCTCACTGAAAAGCTTTCTCTATAAGATCCTTACTGTGTTGGCGGTGTCCGCCAGGGCGGTCACACAGCGTAGCGTTTCATAGCAGCGTCTATGGGACTGAAACGTCTATGAAACACACACACACACACACACACACACACACACACACACACACACACACACACACACACACACACACACACACACACACACACACACACACACGCACACACACACACACAGCAGGATGTTTCAAGCAAGAAATGTCATAAAAAATAAGTTAAATGGAAAAGTTATTCGCTACCTTCATAATTACTTTTTTGGGAGACACCTTAAGCTGACTAGACACAGCAATTATGGCAATAATTAAATAAAATGAATTATTTAACTTTTTTAAGCAGCGGATACAGGCAGTCGGGTCAGATCGGAGAATTGCTGTCCTTCCTGCGAACAGGCCATTGCCGCTTTGAGATTTTGAAAAATCGCCCTCTGGTAATTATTGCGGAGCAATGACATTCAACCAAATGCAACGGCGAAACCAACACCGAAACCGAAGCTCCGATGATCGCAACTAGCAGACGACCAGAATGACGTCACTGATCACGACGGCGATTGCTGTGGTGTTAGTTCTGCATTTGTTAACGTACGTATGCTATACGTGCTCTGTTCGCAAACGAAATCCGCACAACCACGAAGCGAACTCGATGGATGGTTGGTACAACGACGCTCGCTCATTCTGGACTCATTATCGCTCATTCTAGGAAAAGTATGGTAGTCGCGCTTTTCCTAGTTTCGGTTTCGGTTTCGCCGGCGAAATAGTTCACATTTCACTAGTCGCTAATAACTGCCAGCGGCTGCTTTTGGGAAAACTGAAAGCGACAACAGGCTCTTCGCAGGAAGGGCTGCAGTTTTCCCATTTGACCCGACCGCCTGTCTCCACTAATTAAAAAGTTAATTAACCTGATTTCTTTGAGTACACTCGCAATCGATGCCTCTAGTACTCATCTTAAGATGCCTGCCACCACAGAATAAGTAATTATGAGGGCAGCTTGAAAGTGTCACATTTTCCTTATTTTTTTTGAGGATTTTCGGACACATTTCTTGAAACACCCCGTATGAAGTAGCATTAGCTAAAACGTTTCAGAATTGTTGGAGAAATTGATCGGCGCTGTATGCTAACGCCTGGGGCATGATGCCAGAGCGGCAACAAAGACACGAGTTTTAAGGACGAACGCATTCGTGCCATCAGTCGGCGAGCGCAACGTAAAAGCAGCGTAAAGATCCGGTAAATACTTTCCGTAATACAAAGGTAGCTGTCAGGCGCTCTCATCAAAGCGCGGGGACATGCTGTTCTGTTCATTACCAACGTTCTTGTCTGCGAAAGTCTGGAACATCGTATGATCCACTCGTTTATCTGCAGGTAAAGCTCCGTCCTTTTCGTGCGTTATCACTTTCACGTGGATGAGAGCAAGTTACAGCAGCGGAAGAACTTCGTGCGCTCCTTGCTCGACCAAGTTCAGCTACCAACAGGCAAAACATATAACGGTTCACTCCGACTAACTGAAATTGCGATTGGAGGCGGGTTAGGAGCAGAATCGGTGGACATAGACTGCAGACTGCGGTTTTAGATTACGGGAACTATTTCCGCAGTGTAGAGAGGAAGAGCCCCAGGCGCCGGCGTAGGGGCGCTGTGCGGCATTAGTCAGTCTTGGTTGTAGAAACAGGAAACGTTTACCAGACGCTTACGGCATCTCGAGAAGTGAACAGGCACCAGCCTCGCGGGAGATATGATATATTGTCTGCATTGCTAAAGCGAACAATAAATAAATAAATAAATAAATAAATAAATAAATAAATAAATAAATAAATAAATAAATAAATAAATAAATAAATAAATAAATAAATATCCCATGGCTCTTAGATCCATCCGCCCTTCCGTGACAAACTGCATTAAAGATTAAGAAAAAATGCTGAGACAACTTATGCAGTGGTGGAATGAGACGCACAGTTAGTTGCCTGACAGCCGATGTACAAAGTAGCGTCGTGGATTCGATGACCTTTGTAGGACACGAAAGGTCAAATGGAAATTTTACAGGAGCATTTTTGTTACATTTAGAGAGACATGCAAATGAGGAAAAGGCAGGGATGAATTAACCGCAATTGAAACTTCTGGTTTGCTACCCTTACAAGAAGGAAGGGGAAAAAGAAGACGGGAAAAATGAGGTGAGGAACACACTAACACGCGCACACAAAGAAAGAAAAAAAAAACAGACCCACGCAGGCCCGGCGGAGGGATCTGAGCGGCGTTGTCGTCTGAATAGCAAATATTTGCTACATTTATCACATCGACATCAAGAGAACTGAGAACAAACGTCATCCTTACGGGAGGTATAAAATAATGTGTGTGTGATGAAGCCAGAAAAATATCTTGAATCATTGTGGCCTTGCATTACAAACGTCATAACGCGTGACGTATTTATAGTCGCCTACAACCTAGTTGTAGAAAAAAAAAAACGACAGCTCCGCCGACAGCCGTCATTGTTCCTCCCACAGGGAGCTTGCATGAATTCGCCACCCAACAGCCTTTACTCGTTTTCGCGACTTCAAACACGTCTCGAGTGTTTCAGATAGTTGGCTTTCCCACATAGTCACTTGTCTTTGCCCCTGGTTTTTGATCGGTAACTTGAACGTCCCGGTAAATTACGTCAGCGATTCTGCCATCGCTGCGCAGCTGAACGCAATGTTTTAGGTGGTAACGACAAACCTTTATCTCCTAATATAAGTAGTATTTACATCAGCCGAGAAAAAGCACATACGGTTCCAGCAGAAACCAGCTAGCTCGACTGTCGTTCACAGGTGAAGGACAGCCACGCCGCGGTTCCGTGGGCGGCGCTTACATTTTTTCTTAGGTTGTAACCGACTACAGTTCTGATTATGTAATGCCTAAAACACTGAACCTAATATGTCGACGCATGCGCGCATCTGTACAGGGTGCCCATGCTAACTCTAGCCAGAGTTTAAAAATATGCCGACTTACCCTATTACGACGCGACAAAATGCATGTTGCTGACTATTCCATGAAGTAAGTCACACTACTTTTTGTGTTTTGCTTAATTCCTTAATTAAACAAGAATAATTAACCAAATTTTGAAGCAACGAAGCTGGACAAAAGTTTCGACTAGAAAGTTGTAGATCGGTTCGCAAAATCTCGCATTAGACTTTCTAATTTTCTGTCTATTAAGTATTAGTGTTTTACTGCTGACGGCATGTGTCCACGTAACAAAAAAAAACAACAACAGAAAACACCACGTGACATTATAACTTGCTTTCTATGCTAGGCCTAATTTGGCTGAACGAGGCCGACATCGTCTCAAGGAATCCGAACGCATGTGTCATATTGAGCGCAACTAAACAAGTATAAAAGCACGGACTTCACAGCAGTTGTGATACCGCGATGCAATATTCTGACTCCAACTCGATCGTGTGACCGAAACCTCTGCTGTTACATAGCGGCTACGCTGTTGTTTGAGCACGAGGGTGCTGGTTCGATTCCCGGTCGCGAGTGCATGTCAATTTTCCCTTTTTTTTTTTTTGCGGCTTGTGATGAAAGATAATTCTAACGTGAATGCAGCGGTTTACTTAACTTGTCGTTTAATTCTAACTAATGTTTAAAACTATATCGCAACCATTATTTAGTCAATATTGCCTAAGAAACGAAATATATGTCGTGCCTTACAAGGAATTCTTTCCCGTGTAGCATCGCGCCGACAAATCCACTCTCACTGCGGTAATGTTACAGAGATAATTGAGTTTAATAAAGTTTTGCCGTTTTCAAAAATGGAAACAAGAAAATTGACGGCCTAAATAAAAAACAATTGTGGCCAGTTTGCACTAAGTCGCGCAAAGCTTTGCGCAGCGAAGCACGGACCCATCGCCGCTCGTACTCCCCGTCGACCGACACGTCTAGCTTCGAGATGCGCGGCTTCCTCCTCGGGAGTACGCAGCCAGGCTATGCAGGATAGAGCGGAGGTTGCGCGCGATGTCTCCGTAGGTGGACGTGGCTTAGCCACTGCGCATGCGAGGGTTGGCCAGGTGTTGCGGTATCTGGTCGCTAGACGACGCGATGCTTGCTTCCTCTTTCTTTCTATCTTTTTTTTTTCTCTATCTCTACTTCTCGTTCTTTCTGTGCTACGCTTTTCTCTCTTCCCTCCTTCTTTCCCTCCTACTCACCATCACGTCTCTCCTGCTCACGCTCACTACCCTTTCCCACCCCCTTGCTACACTATTCTGTACAAGGCTATGCTACGCTCTGATGACGTGGCTGGATAGCCATGTGATTAGGACGCTTGCCTTCGGATCGATGGTAGGCGGGTTCGAATCCCGCCTGGAAGAATCTTTTTTCAGCAAGAATTTTTCTCTTTCTTTATATCTTTCTTTCAGTCTCTTTCTTTCTTTCTTTCTCTCTGTATTCGTTCTCAGGGTTATTACAGGCCACGCCGTAGCGATGAGTATTGGGATCTGCCCAAATTCTGTGGCACATACCCGTTCATGATGATGATAGCTTTCTGGCGCGGTCACACACTTCACGCTGAGCGAGAACAGCTTTGCTGTTAAAAAGTATGTGCTCGTTACAGTATAGCCAACTTTGATGACCGACTGGCTCTGTGTGTGCTGTGTCATGTGCTATCTTTCTCTCTCTCTTTCCTCTCCTTATTTAAATCTCCCCCATCCTGTTCCCATGTGCAGGGTAGCAAACCGGTTTTTCTAAACTGGTTAACCTCCCTGCCTTTCCTTCTCTACTATTTCTTCTCTCTTGAATTCGTTCTTTTAAATGCAAGAAATCTAGTCAAAATCAGTGCTCCTGTTGCCGGGAATAAACATTTCTCCAATTCTATGGATGCATTAAGGCAGCAGCTCTCGAGCTTTCTCCTAATTACCCAGGCTTTGTTTAGGTAGAGCAGTATGTATTGATGAGTCAATTTTTTAGAAGTACCAATGGTAATAAATTTAATTAATTGAACTAGCACATGCTTTGCTTGATGAAAAGGAAGTTTGTTTTTACCAAGACTTCGTACAATTTATCAAACACGTAATATATCATACAGTACAACTCCTGTTTGGAAAAATGAAAACCTGCCTTTGGTGATGCTGTCATTACACAGGTTCAGTCTTTTGCTAAAGAAGGAAAAATTTTAAAAAAGTGACTATTCTTGTTCGTGCTTCTGCCTCCCTTTCTTGTCTAACGAATACGGCTAAAACGGTGTTTGTGATTTCTAGCTGCACTAAATGATTAAAATTCCTTAACTTTTTGTTCACTTACCTAACGTTTTTGCAGCAAATGATTCGTTTGGAGCCCGCCCTCAAGGTGATCTGAGCGAATACGTTTTCGTTAAAGAAGCTTTTGTGAGGATTACACGAACAGGTAGTTCACTTTCGAAAGCCCGTTGAAAGTGAAAGCGATGACATTTCTGCGTTAGTTTGGCTTTAAGCCAGCCTTCGTGCGTGAAATATCTGTTCCCGCAGCCCTTACAAGATATTCTGTAATGAAAATTTCTTCGATGAGCTAAATCGCTTCGAGAATGAGCTCTAAACTAATCATTCGCTTTAACAAAATGCGATCAATTATAAAAATTAATTGGCGAAACTTGGTTCATTACACGTACAACTGTGCGAATTTTCTGTATCCTGACCAATTCTTCCTGCTTATAAAAAAAAAGACGCAACTGGAGAATTAACTAAAACTACTAGTCTTGGATTAAAACTCTGTCATAGACACATGATCACGCTTGAGTTTGAGAAAATATTTCATTTATTTGCTTACTTAAGCATACTTCAGGAATGCTTGCTGTTGAGATATTTGGTACACGTTGTTAATAAGGAAAACAATAAGTTGGAACAGAATGAAGATTTGACATACTTGGCGGGGCATTAGCATGTCGTTTAGCGATATTTGTTATTAATACGGGCAACGACATGAAAGAACAACCTGTATTTAACGTTCAAACAATGAAATTGCATTTACAGGAGCACCGCATTTATGCATTACAGCATGCGATACAGTGAAATAATCGAAAAGAACAGTTGGAAACAGCACAACTAAAAAAACGCAGGCCTGCGCTGAAACCGCAGCACAGTCACAGCGAAAGCTGGAAGAGCGGCGTTTCTATAGCCCGTTGTAAGCTTTCTTGGGACTACTAATACAAGTACACTAGCAAGGTACCCACTACGACATAAATCACAATTTTCGTGAAGCTGGGAAGCACCTACTTGGCCATTATTCGTCATTCTGCGGGGAAGCGAGGCACCAGCTACACATCTGTAAGGCAATATGTGGACTTTGTTGATGCGACGGATGATGACGATGTAGAATTATGGCTGAACTCTTTTAATGGGTTGGAAGCTTTAAACGACCCATTAGTTACGTAATTCGCATTGGGTGACGCCCTGTCGTTATTTCACTCTCCCGCCATGCTGTATAACATACGTTGACGTGGGAGAGAAAAAGGGGGGGGGGGGGCAAAGAACTTTATTGAGACCCCGAGGAAATGGATCATGCGCTGATGGGCTTCCTTGGCAACCAATACAAGTGCACTTGCGAGGAACCCACTACGCTTTAAATCAGTGTAATTTTTGAGAAGTAGGGAAGCAGGCACTATGCCATTTTTCGTCATTCTACGGAGAGCCGTGGTACCTGCTAAACGCATGTAAGGCATTATGCGCACTTTGTTGATGCTGTGCCTGATGACGATGAAGAATTATGGCGGAGCCCTTTGTAATGGGTTGGAAGCATTCAACAACCTACTCGTTGCGCAATTCGCATTGTGTGGCGCCTTGTTACAGAATTCGCGTTGTGCGACGCTTGGTGCTTATTTCACTCTTCTGCCACGCTATATTGCATATGTTAATATGGTTCCTTCCCGACATGAAGCCTGTATAGAGCCTTTTTGCAAAGCAGTTTTAAGCACCGGCATGGCTCAGAGGTTGAATACTGGGCTCCCACGTAGAGGGCCCAGGTTCGAACCTCGTTCCGTCCTGGAATTTTTTTCTTATTTCGAGCGATAGTGGTTACGGACACCGGTGGCGGCGGCGGACAACTACGGCGCCCAAAAAAAGCCGCTGAAATGGTCTCATAACAGCTTTCGCTGTAAAAGAACAGTTCACTGTGAACAATCGAACTGAAGAGTAGAAGCTCAGATGATTCTAACACGTACAACACCTGAAGCTTGTGATTTACGTTCAATTTCGATAAGTTTGTGGGTACCTGTCTTGATACAATGGTACGGTATCTTATTTCGTAATATGGTGCTACTTCAAAGTTAGAATACATTATGCTACATGCAAAACAACAGCTACGAGCTTGGAAATTGTCAGAACTCACCCGTTTATTGATACGTTCGCAACGTTTACAACTGCGTCGTGGCGCCGTGTATATACAGGAGCTCGTGACGTAAGAGAAAATCCGCTGGGAGCCGTCGTGATTCTCCTGGGTGCGCAGAACGATGCGCAGAACGATGAGCAGAAGCCGGATGGGGCACTCTGGAACACTAAGTGTGAGATATTGAAGGTGCAATCGCAGAAGCTCGAAATGACTCTGCGAGCTTAAAAATGGGTTGAAAGTGTCTATTTGGAGGACTTCTGGGGATTACAGGATTTTCTTGCAGCTTGCGGAGATGAGGGGTTTTAGGGATACGGACGGGTGACCATGTACACATAGACCACTTATTGCGAATTTCGGAGCACCGTTCGCAAATGAAGAGTCACAGGAGTCTATTTTTGAGTACATTTTTTTAAATGCTGGGAGGTGTTCCTACCGTGTGCATTTTGTTCGTAACGTTTTCTATGCTAGTTTCCTTTGCCCGCACCAATGTAAATGCAATGAATTCTTTTGCCTGTAGTAATTTATTTGGTAGCAATGCATGTGAATAAGGTACTGCATGTTTGAAACCATAGCTATACCTAAAGCACGCCATGTATTTCTTTTGTATGTATAAAAAAATCAGTGTGAAAATAGAACGATTCATTTTTAGAGTTCAAACAAGTTTTGAATCCGTTCGAAACGAATCCCGCCAACTTGCCTACATCGATCGTCGCTTTCATTTAGAATGGTAGTAATAGCTCGCACACATGAGAAACGGCCATCATAATTGACGCAATAATACTTTATGCTTCGTAAAGTTTCAGATCACCTCGCGTGACTTGTAGACACGTGTTACACACCTCTACACCAACGGCTGCGACGATTACCATTACCATGTACAACCTGAACTCTGTATTCGAGTACGTATCCACCACATTTCGAAGATATCGAGCCATCATTTGGCTTCCTTGTTGTCAGCACCGAGACTACGCGCGACGTTTTCATGTCTAATTTTATATGATCACAGTTCTCTCTCGAGTAAATATTTTCCCGTGACAATGTCTTCTTCATGGCACTTCGCACAGCATGTTGTACTTCTGACCTTTCCAAGCTTTGCAAAAAGAAAAAAAATCCGGCAGATCCCATGAATCGACGTAATAAGAAGCAGCCAGCAAAGAGCTGCCAGCATCGCCTTGTTTGTCTTTGAGGCAAATGAAGTCATTCATGTCATGACATCTAGTCCACTGTATATCGCATGTTTATCATGCATGCATGCGGGCATTTACAATGTAATAATAATGATAATAATATCTAAGGTTTAACGTCCCAAAACCTGCATTTACAATGTGGTATATATCTTGCTAATGAAACGTATATTCTGGTACATATAATGCATAGCCTGCCATTTGTGTTCGTCACGCACTGATTTCATGCCATACCAATTTCGGTATATACCCAGTTAACAAAACAGCCGGAAGCGCACCAGGACAGTGGCATGTAAATTATGCCGTACATGACATGCATGACATATTTTCATGTATACCACCTGTCATTTATGTTCGTCATACATTCACGTCACGCAATACTAGTTTTGGTGTATGTCAAGCTAGCGAACCGGCCGCGGGCGCCCCATGAGCGCGGCATGTAAATCATGCCCAACATGACATGCATATCATGATTGCCATGGTATCACATGTCATTTATGTTCGTCATACAGTCTCGTCACGCAATACCAGTTTTGGTGTATGTCAAGCTAGCGACCCGGCCTCGAGCGCACCATGAGTGTGGCATGTAAATCATGCCCTACATGACATGCATGTCATGATTATCATTATACCACCTGTCATTTATGTTCATCATACAGTTACGTCACGCAATACCAGCTTTGGTGTATGATCAAGCTAGTGAACCGGCCGCGGGCTCCCCGCGACCATGTCATGTAAATCATTCTGTACATGACACACATGTCATGGTTTTCATGTTATGACCTGTCATTTATGTTCGTCATACAGTCTTGTTAAGCCATACCAATTTTTCTATACATCCCATTAACGAAATAGCCAGGAGAGCACAAAGTCGTAGGCAGATAGATAGATAGATAGATAGATAGATAGATAGATAGATAGATAGATAGATAGATAGATAGATAGATAGATAGATAGATAGATAGATAGATAGATAGATAGATAGATAGATAGATAGATAGATAGATAGATAGATAGATAGATACGCTCAAAGTCGCAGAAGTTCGCTAAGAAATGCTTTGCATTAAAAAAAAAAAGGAAAAGCCTCAATGTCTGCCTTCACTGTGACGCGAAGTTGCTTGCTTTTGTTGGAAGAGGAGTACGTACATATGGTGACTGCTTCGACACACGCTTCGACGGCCCTGTTCGGGTACCGTTATCATCACAGTTAAACCAGTAACGATTATATTCATACTTTCCTAGTCAACGACATCGACGGGTGTCTCTTGCCCTCGCCCTTACCGCACTTGCTTACGTCACTGAAGAACCACCGAGAAAGGCTAATGAATGAGAAGGCCTTTTTCCTCTACAGACTGTTTCTAATTAATTAAATGCTGGGTTTTACGTGTCAAAACCACGACATGATTTTGAGGCCATAGTGGGGGACTCCGGATCTATTTCGAACATCTGGGTCCCTTCAACGTGCCCATAAATCTAAGCACAGGAGCGTTCTTTGCATTTCGGCCTCATCGAAATGGAAACCGCCGTGGCCGGGAATCGAACCCGCGCCCTTGTGCTTAGAAGGGCGACACCTTGCGTGCTAAGCTACCAAGGCAGGTTCCAGAGTGTTTCAGTCTGTATCGCACTTCGGAGTAGACAGCTAGGATCGTGCACTACAGCCAATCTTCTGACAAAGTAAAATGCGTGGCGATAAATTGATACTTTTGTAGAAACTTCTTAAGGTGCTCTTGAAAAGCGTTATGCGCGAAAAGTAATAGTAAGTAGCTCAACAAGCCGCTTCCTAGCCGCATCGATGGAGATCCCATTAGAGATTGTCGTCGTCATTTGTCGTCATAAAGCGGATGTTATCGCTGAAGGCCATCGCCGGATAGCAAGGCACGAAAGCGTACACTTCGTAAAATATCCTTCACTTTCATCAGGAATACTGCGCCAACTGCACGTATATTGCCCGTTAGTGTGAGGCCAAATTACAAATGAGAATGCCGATTTGTCGCAAGCATAGCATTCGAGTTTCCACATGCGTGGTTAAGTGCGCTCAGCGGTCGCGTCGTTATAGATAGCTTTGGCATCGTATTCGAGGTGGTGGAGAGTTACAGCAAATCGAAATGCCGATTGTGGTTAAATATAAACTGACACGGGTGCTGCGCTACTATAGCTGCGCGCGCACACAGCCAGATAGATTTATTCTGCGAATGCAACCCTGTTACCTTACCCGCATCACAGGCTGGAACTGGATGCCTAAGCTATGTGACTTTGTCCCCTCAACGTTGAATGCCGCTTTCAGTGTAACCCCCCCCCCCTCACTTACCCCTCATGTCGATTGACTAATTAGCTTAGCGTTTCTTTCCAGTCTTGCATGTCGGACGTTGCACTGACATGCATCGAAGAGCGCAGAACTGCCTCCCCGTGTCTTTTAGGCAATATTGAAGTGTCTGTCTGTTCTGTTGGATGTTGCGTCACACAGCCAGATAGATTTATTCTGCGAATGCAACCCTGTTACCTTACCCGCCTCACAGGCTGGAACTGGATGCCTAAGCTATGTGACTTTGTCCCCTCAACGTTGAATGCCGCTTTCAGTGTAACCCCCCCCCCCCTCCTCACTTACCCCTCATGTCGATTGACTAATTAGCTTAGCGTTTCTTTCCAGTCTTGCATGTCGGATGTTGCACTGACATGCATCGAAGAGCGCAGAACTGCCTCCCCGTGTCTTTTAGGCAATATTGAAGTGTCTGTCTGTTCTGTTGGATGTTGCGTCACGTGAGGACGATACCGCCAGGCGTAGCTGCATACAGCATGATACAACACAAAAAGTGGACACGCGTGGCTACAGTAACCAGCGTTTGCCGTCAGCATGGCTTGTCTCGCTCCGACTTTTCGCTGACCTCGTGCGAAGAATATAAATACAAGACAGAGCCCAAGGCCGAGGAAGAAAGATGGCCACGTCTTTGCCGTAATTTTCCGGTTTTCCTCGAGCACTAAGTGCAGCAGAGCGATAGGGCACCTTTTACACAATTGTCTGCGTTAAGGTGCTACTTGCTTCAGTTGCATGCCCAATGCTTCTACAAGTACAAGCCTCCGTCCAAGCACTTTGCTAGAGACTGAACAGACAGCCGTCGCTGAAGGACTCATATCCTTCTGGGCTAATTACTTCTTTTCAAGGGAGGCAGAGGTTCAAGACTGACTCTCGTTTTTTCCGTCTGTATGCTTTTCCCGAAAAAGAAACGCTACGGCCGCCTAACTACTTCAGCGCACTTACAGGAACCGTTTATTTATAATTTTTTTCCCTTTTTCGCTGAAGTGCGATCTCACATAGTTGGGAACTTCACAGAGGATGTACTCTCGAGCAGCACAGTAGAACTGAGAACGGTGAGTGCTCGAAGTGGGTACATTTAGTAGGAATCCTGAGACCGGGACCAGTTTGGAGATAATCCGTCCCCGAGATCTACCGCCAAATGTTCCACGTGGGTTTTCCCGGTGAGGAAGGCTTTGTGTGAATTGAAGCAATTATAGGAAAGATTGCCAGAAGCTGGGTCATCGACCCATTAGGAACCCGTCGTGCTAGCTTAAAGGAATGCTGTTTGCATAAAAAAAAACTGTAAATCTACTGCATTCTCTTTATGAAGTATTTATTTCTTTATTTATTATTTATTTATTTAAAATACATCACAGAGCTTCCGAAGAAGTATTGAGTGAGGCGGGTACAGAGCAATGAGTAACAAAAGAAAACTAAGTACAGGCAATGTATACAAAAGCACAATACAGGTCAAAAGCAGTAAGGCAGTGTCCAAATGAAAATCGTTACACAATATTAAAATGTCTAGCTGGCTCACACGTAAATTTCAAGCAAGTGAATTGAGGTGTCTGTTATTTGAAATATTCGCAGCGCCATTGTGGTATTACAGAGAAGAGTGGTACGGTTGTGTTACAATTTTGCAGACGCAATTCTTAAATCTGTAGATTGATACGTGTTGCTGGCTATGGAAGCTATTGCACAGCGATGTTGCATTTGTTACGAATCAATGGAAGTAGTACAAGTTAGCGCGGCAGGTCGGCGCCTGAAGTGATGGTCAACGCGTGATGATGTGTAGCATGAAGCAGCAAGAAGAGTGCTCTTAAGATCCAGGTTCGCGAAAAAGAGTTTATGAAAAAGGCAGAGGCGGGCATTTGTTCTTCTGGAAGATAAGTCAAGCATCCTAAAGAGAGATTTCATTGCAGACACGCTAGAAGTACCAGAATGGTTGAAGAAAGTGGAACGAGCTGAGCCTGTCTATACAGCCTCAAGAGAAGAAATGGGCAATGATGACTGGGGACCCCAGGTTGATGATGTATACATTCTATACCTGGCGACAACTTTCTATGGCAGCACAGCTAAAGCTACGTGGGCGGAGCTTCTGCACCTGTGTTACTACGCCAAGCAGTCCGTTCGCGGGCGATTTCGGTTTTGTTTTCGCGAGTGCATAAAACATGTGCGTTTCCACACGAGTATTCATGGCTCATGATGTTATTTGGTACTTTATGCAGATAGTTTATTCACAGATGTAGTCGAAATCTACCACATTACTTGATATACTTAAGCATGCAGCACAAATACCTGGAATCGTTGCTGAGCTCTTCTGCAAATCAAATTATATAACGCTAATATGCTAGCGGTTCAAGTCCACGTGCAAAGCAAGCACTATTTAGTATTGTTTCCATTTCTTTTTTGGGAAAGCGATAGAATATTTTGCATTGCGAAGGAACGCAGGAATCAGCTTTATTAAAGCGGTCGGTTTTACTTTTCAAAGAAAAAAGAAAGCCACGGCCCAGCAGTAACTGCGCAATCGGAAATCTTACGCAAAGATAACAAGCCATTTTCTGAATTTCGGTGCACACAGGGTCGACATCGTCGTTTTCCTACATTTGTAGACGCTGTAACTTTCTGGAGACGATCCCGTCATTTTGTCAGGGGACGCGAAGGCATCGAAAGGCAGCAGATATCTTGGCCATGACCAGTCAGGAGCGGGCGTCTCACGTGTGTGATTATACAAACGAGTGAAACGCGTTCCTTACTCCCGTGGTCAAGAATGCTTTTTTTGCAAATTGAAAATCACGCTGTCAGTCGCATAATAGACATGAACGCGTCTGTTGCCGAGGCAAAGCTGTGCATGGGTGATTTTGTCACCGTAAATCGCTCTCATTCAAAACGCAAAAACACCTCCCGCCGTAGACGCCGACGGGCACGGTGTTAGACGCAATCTTCGGTGCGAGTGTATCAGTAATAGTAGGCAACCGAAATACCGACCATGTATGCAACGCATTTTACGAAATGGGCCACTTATTTTACGTACTGTTTCCAATCGCAGTTTTGCTTTCAAGCGGCTCTTCTTGCTGAAGACTTGAAGGTCACCGTAGTCACTGTCAAAAAAGCTATCGCGATGAGAGACCCAGTTGCGATGGTGGTATCACTTGCACACTTCTTTCTCGGTGATAGTATGGGCAAATCAACAAAATAATTCACAACGCACCGCTGTCTTCGTTTCATTCTGGTCGATGAACACAGATCACCTAACGAACACGCGCTTATGCTCACTTGCAAGCCTCGATGTGCACCTGTTGCAGTCGAGCGACGCCATCGTTGTTGAGTGGGGACGGAAAACGTAAAACGGACACCAGAAAACCTGAAAACTCGAAAGAGCGAAAATCGCTAATCCTTTACGGGATTATCATTCTCACTTTGAACGCAAGCAATCTTGAACGTAATACCTATTTCTTTTCTTTTTATGTTTTCTTTTATGCTACGTATTCTACAAAAGCTAGCGTTCGCGGTCTACATACAGAAGCGGAGTAAAAAAGTGCGTGGTTCGGTGGTTCGGTTGCGTAGCCTTCGCTGTGCTGCCACAGAAAGTTGTCGCCAGGTATTGGCCTCGAGGCCCACCACTGGAAACGCCGGCGCCACCGTCGGCGTGACGTGCTTGGCAGGATCACCTGGTCTCAGCGGCCGCGTCGGCTGCTTGTGGCGCACTGCCGCGCGCTTTGAAAACGAGTTTCAAGTCCCACATGCGCTGCGGTCTGTTCAAATTCAGAAGTTTTCTGTCATTTTCTACTCAATTGAAACCATTGTAATAAAGTGGCTGCCTCCGAAGGCGACGAACATGGGGCTCTACCACTCGGTGCCGCACTGCCGCGCTTACGCAAAGAAGCCCAGTGGCAGCCTGCACTGGTAACCGCGGGACAAGAAACAACGTGAAGCATGGGTTGTAAAGCTAAGAACCGGCAAGTAGCCGTCGGCTACGAGTCTTGTGTGCAACAAGCACTTCCGCGACGAAGACTTTCGTTACTGCGTCGGGCCTGCAATGTTCGGTGAGTAGCAGACAGCGCGCACTGAGACGATGGCTCGCGCGCGCTTCCCGCCGGCAAATGATGCTTATCTGCCACAGGATGGTAAAAGCGCTACCTTTTGCCACGTGCGATGCCATCTCATAACCCTCCAATGCGACCTCTTGATCGTCAGCCCCGTGCTCAGCGTCCACAATATCGGCTGCAGATGCGCAAGTCATTGTTTAGATACGTTGAATTAAAAAACGCACAGGGTCCTTTATGCATTCGTTAAAGATGACTAGAAGGCGAAAGCCATCTTATTCTTGTCAGTCGATGTACTGATTCTCCCGTGCACCCATCCAAAAGCGTTCTGCACCTAAAGCGGTTTTGCACGGCCTCCGTGACCGATCACGGAGGCAATGCAAAGCGACCATGACGTGTGAATACGTCATCATGTGACGCCACATTATGTGACGTCATGATGACGTCATATGGTGACACCGTCACGTGACGATTATTTTTTGCATCACTCGTGTTGACGCCGCCGACGCGGGACGCCGACGGGCAATCTTCCCATTTGATGAGGCATGCATTGCTTCATAAGCTACATAAATTTTGCATTGCCTCCGTGATCGGCCCACCGATTATCGGCCCACCGGCCAAATCCATGTATTTTCTTGGAGCCTCATTTATTTACGTGGGAAAGATGCCACCCTGTTGGCGTTAGACACGATACTGCTGCCGAAATTGCTGGGGTACTCGCTAAATAATTACTGTCCTGTTTTGCGGCTGCTGGTTGCTGAAATACCTTCTATTTTATTCACCGCTATTTCAAGTTCATGTGGGTCCTAGTTCACAGCCGACGTTTGCAGAACAAGTCCGGCAAACGTTACTGTATTTTCTTTCTTTTCCTGGGCGTTGCATGCTACTACATGCTCGGTCTCGTAGACTGGTTCTCCTTCCACCAGCAATCTCGAAGTGGTGAAGCTTTGGTCTATGAATTTGTTGATGACAGAGAGCGGCAAGTTCACTGGAATGCAAACGGAATGTTAATTAAGGAGCATTAAAAAAAGGCGTCGCATTTGCTCACGTTTTGTGTGAGCACCAAACGAAACGAATGCGTTGAATAAAGAAACAGAAGCAGCGGCATTTGCCCGCTGAGAAGACCGATCAATACGCAGTGCGAGACAACTTGTCAAATGACATTGAAACGTACCCGAATTTAGACCGAAAAATAAAATAAAAAACACTGAATCGTCGGGACGGCAGATCACAAAGTTGCCATGCGCACCGAAGCCGCAGTTGTAAGGAAATTGTTATTGAACTGCTCTGATAGCGTCCGCGCAACAGTAGTTGTTTGTTTACTCACAAATCCTCATATTTTGCGGCCTAAAGTTCACAGCGCGGTGCCAAAACGCGCACGTAGCAAAAGCGAAACCATCAGTATGAACATACATGCAGACGCTCATGCATGCAGAGGCACCGTCAGTCGTCGCGAACCCGTGCGTTCGCTGGCTTGAGGCTTCTTTCTGTTATGCTCCGTTTGGTTATGCACGCAGTCTACTCTAACGAGATATTTCACATAGTTTGCACTGAGCGAGTGACTACCTTTCACGCAAGAAGCCGGTTCAGGGGTCTCCAACGCGGTGACAGCGTGAAGCGGGTGCTCGGTTTTCTGCAAAGAGACAGCGACTGTAGACTATCTTGTGCTTTCAGTTCGTCGAAAATGATTATTTTGACAGTAAAGAACACAGTTCCTTTCAAAAGTACTTACAGAAGTGCCCTGGAGGGCTTCCGCGAGGTGTTTTTGTAGAGCGCGGACAGCAAAACCTATGGGGAGCGCGCCGGCGGTATCCTGCCTAGCACGCAATCGAGGCGCGTCCGATAGAGGGCGACTCCGTAACTCCTCGAGGCCAATAGTGTTCGCATTCACAATGTTCGCCGCAAAGCATGTTCGCCGCTGCACGCTCTACTGGCGTGTCTGCTACCGCAGTAATACCTTTAAAGTTGTCGCAGCCTCGGTTAAAGGGACACTAAAGAGAAAAACGATTTTCCTCGTATTAGTAAACTACTCTTTCACGATACCAAAAACACCACGCTTGCTACAAGAAGACGCTTAGTAAGCGAGAAAACGCGCATAAAGAAAATTCGGGTGGCGACGCCACATTGAAGTTCCCGCACCAGTCGCCGTGGCGTCATAGATTTTGGCGGCGTCTACTAGGGCCTACGTAGTTCGTAATCAATAAAAATGAAGTACATTTTCTTCCGAGGCAGCCAGAGACTTAAAATACAAAGCTTCAGCAAATGTAGTTGCGGCAGTGTGGCCAAAATGCGAAAAAGTACTTTGAAATCCGTGACGTCACCATCGGAGATTTCGGCGGCAAATTTAAAAGTGAAGCTTTTGACATCAATTTTCTTATATATTAATAAAGCTATGGTGGTGAAAATAACGACACTATAGTTTTCATAGCATAATTCATCAGTCTAAATTCACTTCTTGTTTCACTTTAGTGTCTCTTTAAGCTGGCTGAAGACACCCGGCCATACTCAAAGAAATTTCACGGATGTTGACGGTGTTATGACTGGCAGTCGGTCCCGGGGCGGCAAGCGACTGACAATGGGCAGAATCTCGGCCTCAAAGTCGGGGAAGGCAAAGCCGGAGACAATGGGCCACCTGGGCTTGGCTTAGTGTGCTGCCGAAACGACCTGACTTGTATGTTTTGACAGGAGTCGCCGCAGACTCTTTTCTGCCTTCGGGGAAGAATCGGAGGAGCAAGCCCGAGGCACCTGTTGTCGTGCTTCCCCCACGTGCGTGCCGTCGACCACCGGAACCCTTGCTGCTTCCAGAGTGCAACAACCCCTCAGCGACAGTGAAATGGACAGTGCCATGGTGGGTGGGGTCGTGTGTGTGATTGGTGGTCATCAAAAAGGAGGAGCCAGCCTGAGGGGTTAAAACGACGGTGCTGAGTGAGAAATGGGGCTCTGAGCCCTCGGTAACAGGCTCATCCAATTCGCTCGTCGCTGAACTCTGACCTTGTCACGATGTAACTCAGTGTACGAAAAGTGCCAGTAAACTTGTTATTGTTTTCCCATCTTGCTAGCATCAGTTCCTCAACCCGGAGACTCGACTACGCTACCAAACGGAGTCCGGGTACGACGCTGCCCTATCGTAGCAACAACCTGGTTGCCGAGAAGGGACGGATCCAAATACCCAGGCACGACAACGGGGAGCATCCAGATCAAGCTTATACGTCCATTTTCACGCATGAGTTGTATGACAACGGTGCGGCGTTCAGCGTAATGCCTTACAACTCACAGGGGAAAGTGGGTGAAGTTTCATCGCAGCGCCCCCCATTCCACCCATAGGCCCACCACTGAGGCACCACTGAGGCCCCTACGATCAGCACGCAGTGCAAATACGAGGTATTACGGGGGCGAACAGCAAGGGACGAACAGCAAAATCTGCCTTCACGAAGTCCAGTTCCACGCCCACTGCCTTGCGCGACACTGTTATCAAATGAAAATGATAAAGAGCTGATAAAGAGTCATGATAAAGAGCAATGATAAAGAGTGATTGACCCTCTTCGCGGAGTTGTTAGCTCAGCAGGAGCGAGACGGCGCTTTCAGCCTTCGCGCCATCTCGCTTCTGCTGAGCTAACTACTTCCACGACAGAAATAAGTAAAATACGGTGGGGGCATTGGACGGCGGAAAAGCGGGGAGAAAGAACAAGAATAAATAGTGTGAAAACTAAAGTTACTCTGCTGTAAGGCGCAGAAAATTGGGCTGTGAATTTATTAGCTTTCTTTCTGCAGGAAGTAGCAGTAGCAGTAAGCATCCCGAGAAGCTAGGCAAGGGGGCCTACCAGGTAGATCCCTACCCAGCCGTTGGCTAGCCCCATGTCCGAACAGAGATGCCGTGCATCTCCGCTCGTTCACGGGTCCTCTGGACAGATAGGAGCTGGACGTCTTGTCTGGGGTCTGTGATGGTCGTCTTCCAGTCTTCTTGGTTAAAATCCTGTAACGCAGGGCACTGCCAGAGCATGTGACTTAATGAGCAAAATTCAGCGCCACAATCTGGGCAGAGTAGATCAATGTCGGGGTGGATCGACTTCAGAAAGGCCCTAGATGGGTAAGACCCCGTCTGGAGAACGGTGCAAGAAGTACCATGTAATCACATATGACGTAATTCGTCATCTGTGACGTTTTAAGGACGTCAGGGATTGCTATAAGTTGTGACCTCATGGCACATCATATGACGTCAAATTGTGCACGAAAAGGTCCTGTGGATTGCTCTAAGTGAAGTCGAACAGCCCCTTCCTAACTTTTTTTTTTTATTTGCGCGGGTTATCACACGAGATAATATCGGAATTACATTACACATAAGCACATACGGAATGTTTACGCGAGCACTGGAACAGTGACTTATGAAACGTATTCTCCATGCGCTATCCATCATTTGCGGTCAATTTGGTCTTAACTGCACACCCCCTAAGTACACTTGCGCTGACTGTCTTTGTTCCAGGCCACGTGCAAAATAGATGATGGGCATCCGCTGCAGACTCAACAGAAAAAACACTTCGTACACTGGGTGTCGTCTTCATGTATACTTGATCCCTGGTACAAGTGCATGGCTTGCGTCGTGA
This sequence comes from Rhipicephalus sanguineus, assembly GCF_013339695.2. Classification (NCBI taxonomy): domain Eukaryota; kingdom Metazoa; phylum Arthropoda; class Arachnida; order Ixodida; family Ixodidae; genus Rhipicephalus; species Rhipicephalus sanguineus. The sequence goes on from NC_051176.1 coordinate 261,538,887, forward strand.
AGAGCCGCCCCGTCCCAATGTCTCCGGACAGAGGATTCCCGTACTGGAGAAATATTAAGGAGCCGACACGTAGGGGGACAAGGGTATGCGCGTCTCGCCGAAGGATATATTTTCGGTCGATGAGGTCAAAGCCGAGGTAAGGGGCAGGATAAGAACAGTAGTCACAGGTGCAAAGAAGGAGTAACTCGTGATCTGCAAGGTCGTTGCTATAGTCGCGACCATAGGCCTGGAACTGATGGAGACTGATGCTTGCTTATAGAAGTGAAGGCTGGTGACATCCATGCAAATGGTGACAAATACGCAGAGTTCGTGTCACTCGTTTCAGATGCATTGAGGCTGTAAGTACGGATGCTGCCTTCGTTGGCGTTGGGCAACATTGGCGTAGCCAGGGGTAGGAGGCTGGGGGGGTGGGGGGGCTTAAACTTTCCGATATATTTTCATTTTTGCATGTGCATATATACGCACACACATACAAACACACGCATGAACGTACATAAAGGGTCATTGAACCTTCCATTCTCCCCCCCCCCCCCCGCGCTTTTCCCGAAAAAAAATTCTGGCTGCGCCCCTGTTGGGCAAGTTCACAACAGGGCATTAATCGCATCGTGTACATCCGGCAACTACAAAAAAAAAATGTATCTAAAGGCATTGCTGCATAGCTGCGGGTATCTTGCTTATGGGGATGTGTCGGAGTTAAGAAAGCTTTTTGCCCTCCTCTTGGGCTCACCATAGCGTCCGTGCAATTACACCGCGTCCCGTCGGTATACGGTCGTCTCATTACGTATAATCGACTTTACTTGGCAACGGAGCTTTGTCATCTTGCTAATGGATATCGCCGTTCACCACGATAGAAGGTTATTGTCCAAGACCGTAGTTACGGCAGAATCTTTCAAGTGTTTCCTGAATACTGTACATGTGTTTCGGTTTTGAGGTGATCGTCATACCCGCCGACGCTCAGTGCCTGACCGCAGACCGCTGTGTGCTCATTCCTGGTGAACCACCGGTGCACTTCGCCTTTGTGCCTGCAGTTACGCTTTCATGAACGAGATAAAGGCGCGTCGAGTAGGCTCTTTTGGATGAAATCTGGCCGTCTCGTTTATGTAAACGCTTAGCAGATATACCCGAACGAAGGTCGAGGCGATTTCTGTCAAACCGCTACGAGAGGATGGTCGACTTCCCGAACTCGGTTGGCGAGACGCATGTCAAACGCCGTCGAGTCGAAGTGGGTCAGTTCCGATTCTGACTCGACCTGCTTGCCATCGAGTTCATTTAAACTATAAGCTTCTGTCTCGCGGAAGAGGCGGCTTTTTTTGCTGGGGTTATCGAGGACTTGGGAAGCAGGAGCAGCACACATTTTTTTTAGAAGGTTCTCCTGTAACCTTGACCTGTCGCTGACGATGAATATCAGGCGCGTGAAGTTTTCTGCTCTCTTGTAATTGACAAGGCGACGTCTGCGCTGTTTATGTTTACGATGATGGCGTCATCTAAACTCGTTGACCTAAGGAAGCCTCTTGAACAGGATAAGCTTATTCCTTGTCGCAAGGCGATAAGGGAAATAATGAGAAGTAATACATCTTGACATAAAGCGCATTACAAGTGACGAGGAAACCCGAATGCACGCGCAAAGTGATCTTGCGTAAGAAGCCTTTTATTCAAATATGTGCTGATCACACTAAATTTGTCCTCCCGCTTTTGCCGACGTGGTCCATGTTTTTTTTTTTTTTTTTTTTACGTGTCCTGCTTTTAAATAAGTTGAATAATGGGCGCATAATGCATTTCTTTGTTACCATGATTGTTTTGTCGCCTAAGATTCGCCCTCGCAAAAAGTCACAAAAACGCGGAAAAAGAAAAGAGAGGCAGAAAACAGAGAACGCGACACAGAGGTGGCTACGAAGAACTGGCGTTTATTATCGACAAGATTCCTCCGTCCAAGTCCGTACCGAACATGTGCATAAAAATACCCTAACTAAACCACTGCGCTCATCTTATCTACGCAAGTCACCATTGTTCAAGAAATTGACACTCTTTCTCGGTCGAAAATACTGAACGAGCGCGTACACATTAACGCATATATCGATTGTGCGTAAGGCTAAGACGCAGCATGAAATAGAATTGATTGAATTGATTGAAGTGTACTACATTTAGAAACCTTGCCCTGAAAAATGTGCAAGCGCGCGTTCTGTGTTTCTCACAAGGAAAGAGTGTCAGTTTCTTGAAAAATGACATAGAAAATAATAATAATAATAATAATAATAATAATAATAATAATAATAATAATAATAATAATAATAATAATAATAATAATAATAATAATAATAATAATAATATGTGGGGTTTAACGTCCCAAAACCACGATATGATTATGAGAGAGGCCGTAGTGGAAGGTTCCTGAGATTTCGACCACCTGGGGTTCATTAACGTGCACCTAAACCTAAGTACACGGGCCTCAAACATTTTCGCCTCCATCAAAAATGCAGCCGCCGCGGCCGGGATTCGAAATGACATAGACAACATGAGTAGTACATTGGTTTAGTTAGGATACTTTTGCGCATGTTCAGTACAGACTTAGGGGAGGGATTCTTTTCGATAATGAACGTCACTTGTTAATATATAGCCACCTCTGTGTCACTGTGTCTGTTTTCTGCCACTCGGTTGTTTTCTTTTTCCATGTTTTTGTGACTTTTTTCGAATGTAACGATATGCGCCAATTCGCCCAACAAGCAATTCTATAAGAATTCGCGCCCGATACTTGTTGATCTGGTGCAACTTCAATGCAGAGTTAAAACTCTTACGGTCTAGGTACCGCGGGCGGAAATTTTTCGCAGCAGTTATATGCGAAATTACTACCTCCGGTCCAATCTTCGAGGTCTGCAGGAGTGTTTGAGAGTGTTGTGCGTACTGCCGTAAGATTGCAAGGACGACTAGCTCCTACAAGCCCTCGTTTGTGACTGTTTGTTATGCGCAATAAAACGTAATGGAAAAGACCTGACCGCGAAAAGCGTAAATCGTGCTGAGCGGCTGTTTAAGGTCCGGAGCTTTTTCAATGCGGTCTGTTCCGTTAATAAGTCATTTCTCTCCATTGAACCAAAATGCCGAGAAACTTCACGAAGAGGGAACCCGTTTGTGTTCATTTAATTTCAAGCGAGAGTGGAGTGGTTTGTGTGTGCGTGTCGAGGGAGGGTGAGGAAATGAATGTGACACCATTTGTCTGCGTATGGTTACCACAGAAGAACTGGTGCGATTGCGCGCTTCCGTCACGCGCGCGGCCCTCCGCAAGGCGCAGCCGCCGTCGCATTTAAGGCGCGTCTAGTCGAGACGGCGGTTGGCGCCGGGTTTCCGCCTCTGCAGCATACCGAAGAGCACGTGCCCGGGAAACAATGAGGCTCCTTGTGCACGTCACTGTACAGCGTTCTTAGTGGCACGGGCGCGCGCGTGTGGCTCGCTCGCATTGCATGCAAGCATAAAACGCGCGCGACTGCTGGTGCGGGGCGCGACAAGCAAAAATGCCGACGTTCGAGCATGGTACCTCGCCTCCCTCGGCGCATTTGTCATACCCTCGGTAGGAGGGGGGGGGGTGCCCGCGAGTCACGACATTTTGCCCATACGGAAATGAGTACTAATGGTTAGAAAGAAAGGCGCGAATCATAAAAGTTCGGGTGGTGGGTGGCAGACAAGAAGTTGCCCCCTTGGCGCACTGCACACTTCACCGCGGCCGGTCTCGGGCATACGCGCGTACACTCCACACCAGCCGTGACTGCATACTTCAAGGCGAGAGGAGCTGCAGTGACGACGAGCAAGCACTGGCAGATATATAGAAAGGAAAATTGGAGGCGACGGAATATACAATGAGCCACGCACGTGCGGGATCTTTATGTACAAACACCTCAACGAAAGGTCACCGTCCTCTCGAGCGCAGCGACAGAAAATTGCCAGCGCTGTGTCTGCGGCGGAAACCATGCGCGTGCTAGTTTATCTGCGTAAGCCTCGGTCTGCTGCTGCGAGTGGCCCGGGCACAGCCGCAACGTTCCTCGATAGCGCCGCGGCTGCGTGTCGCTGAGCTACGACTTTCTTGTTGCTATTTATTTTACTTCCTCGTTCTCTCTTTCTTTCCCCCACCCTACCGATCGTCACCCCCGGCCACACGATGCTTTTACTCATGGCAGAAAGAATACCGCTGTCACTGGGACGCTTTGTCTGTCTAAAGGTCGCCAAAGTCGGCTATCACCAAGAGCATTAAAAAAAAAAAAAATCCAGAGATCGCCCTCCCCGCCGACGGGAGTGCGTGCGAACGCTGATGCACGCGCTGTGACAGCACGCAGTGTATCGCATCGTGGCACAGCGGATGCGCTGAACGTTCGCGGACGTCACGCAATCGGCGTTCCGGAAGCGTTGGTTCGCATGCGGCTCGGTAACAGCCACCCATCACCCCCGCCCTTCACAACCAGCCCTTAAAGCCACCACCTCTCCCTCCCCCTTGAATATATACTGCCCGCGCTCCATGGAAAAGCCAATTCGCACTGCACGCGTATCCGTCGGCCGGTAAGGAGGTGTATTCTGCTTCGTGCAACCGAACTAGAAAAAAGGCCGTAAAAAATATGTTATGGCGGGAATGTGGAGGCAAGGCACTATTACTACTACTACTACTACTACTACTACTACTACTACTACTACTACTACTACTACTACTACTACTACTACTGCTGCTGCTGATGGTGATCATGATGGTGACGATTTGTTATGATGATGATTTATAATCGTCGCTAAAAATGTGAAAAAGATGTTTAAATAAAGGGCTTTCCCGTCGCTGCAGTAAAATCCTGTAAGTGCACCAAGAAGCCGGTGATTTGGAGAGAGGCAGGGTTGCCGCTGCAGCTCTCTCACCGGCGGCTAGAATAGACGCACGGGTAACTGTGCTCGGGCGCAAGATCACCAACAATGGGGCCAAAGAAAAGAGCTCTCGTGGCTTTTCAAATTTTCGTGAGACGCGCAGAAATTTTAGACACAACAAAATGTTTTTGTTCGAGGCCACTATCACTGTTTAATACCGCATATATTGTGCAAGTGTACCTTACACCTGTATATGTGTACCTCGCGTCTGATGTTGTTATGTAGCTTATGCGTTTTCTTATGTCGATATGTGTATAGACGCTTCAGCCACCTCATTTACAAAAAAAAAAAGAATGTCAAGTAATGCGCGTGCCTTCACTGAACCTTCACTATTTCACTCTCCTTCTGCTCGCCTCTTTGTATTCCTATACTCCTGCATGGAACTTCGCAAATGTTTGTGCTTACCGTCTGGGATGATTTTGTGTCTTTATGAGCGTTTAGCTTTGCTTGCACTGATCAGCTGGTGTTGATAAAGACGCAAAATTCTTCTTTATTTACATATGTACTGAACAGGAGAACTCGAAAACTCTGGAGCTTTTGTAAGCCTTTTAGAAGAGCACAGGGGACATGCGCAAGGGAGTGTCGCTAAGCGGCATTATCCAGTCAAAAGCAATGAAATATTGTGGTATGGCACATTAGGCTATGTTAAGCTTCTTCTGGCGACGTATAGCCTTCAGGGCATACAGTAATGAAGCCTTGCTATTTATCAAACAGATGATGCGACGCCAGCTGCGTTGTAGGACCCGGGAGGCGGTTCCGTCGGCGCAGTACGGCTGCGACATTTGCAAGTTGCGTAACTCAGGACCACTATATGCGCCATGCCCAGCACTCTGGCAACAAAGCGTGCGCGTGGCTAGATCGAAGGAACTCTTGCAGCAGCAGCATTGGAACCGAAAGGCGTCTGCGTTATGCGGCAAGGTCAAGTTATATCGGTCGCGAAACATGGAACCAAAAGTGGTCGGAAACCTATTGTCATAGACATCAACGCCCATCGTACGACTGAAGCGCGACTAAGTGAGGAGGAAACAAATAACGAAAACGAAGAATTCACTGGAATCGTTTTTTCGAATATTCTTAAGTTTAAACATGCCAAAGTAAGCTAGCAATTTATACTTTACGGATTATCTGGCACTTGGCGAAATAACTGACTGCCTAATTCTTTTGGTCGAGCACCAGAAATGTAAGGGCTTGTGTTTAGTTCGGCTACGGCTACGGTCCCTGGAATATATTCCAAGGTGTATATTCTAGGGACCGTAGCTGACCGTAGTTCGGCGCAATGTCAGGTCAATGAGGCATTGCTCACTTTTGCGCGGTTGTTTTGTGCGTATCTTCCGTCGTTATTTATTTTCTTATGTGTTGTTTACTGGCGTGGCACTTCAGAGAAGCTGAACTAGCTCACAGAACGTGTAGATAACCACTCCTGTTACTGCAGACTGCTTTCGCTGGCGCATAACCGGCGTGCCCTCGCCTTTTGTGACGGTGAACGCGGCACGCTAAGCAAAGAAACGCTGTACTGTAAAGTGGCCAAAGTGATACTTTCAAGTCCGCTGTCCCGCTCCAGTGATTTTCCTTGACTGGGCAAGGTGAGTTTTCGAACTATTGTGCTATTGTGCTCGTGAGCCGTTGTATCATAATTTCTTCATCTGCAAAGTATCCTGGTGTATATTGCAAGTACAATATTTGCCTAATAAACCAAGCTTGCTGCCCCATTCTTTCTTGTTGATTTTCCTTTTCTCTCGTACACGCAATTGGCGAGCCATAAAAAGGCAATAAATTCGCGTAGTTATCAAAAGCATGTAAAAGGTCAGCAATTTAAAAAAAAAAATGAATTTCGCGTCATGTAGTGCGAATGCACGACGTCGCTACCGCTTCCAGTTGTGACGTCACACATTTTTTTTTTTTTTTTTGCTTGCTGTTAGTTATCCCCGCGATACGCAGATGGCGACGGTGGCAACGAGCCGCAAACTACTTGACACATGGGTTTCTATGGAATTTTCCCTATTGGTTTACATATACCTTGTTATGCGGGTTTTAGCGAGGCATTCCTTGGCAAGCGTATATATAGACGAATATAGTATACACCTTCAGGGCTTTTTCTTGCTTCCTTGCAAGGGCATACATGTGAGACCCGGAAGTGCCCTGTAGCAGGGGCAGGCTCCTATCGCAGAAAATATTCACAGATTGCCGTAGTACATGCGTAGAAGAGTGTTCAAAGACGGCTGCCAGTGTTGCTTAAGATAATATATTGAAGCACTGCTTAAGACCATATAGTGAAGCGTGCGTGGCACACACACGCGCACACTCTCGCTCGTACATACATACATACATACATACATACATACATACATACATACATACATACATACATACATACATACATGCATGCATGCATGCATGCATGCATGCATGCATACATACATACATACATACATACATACATACATACATACATACGCGCGCGCGCTGAGTGTCAGCTTTTAAGCCATATTTTGCATACCTTATACGAGTACCATCAGCTTCGGAAAAGAGGCTCAAATCTTAGTTAATGAAATAAGCTAAAAGCAATGATGGAAATTTTATATAAAGGGAAAAAACAAAGAAATCAGATTCATTGACACTGAATGGAACGCTAAGAAGCATTAACGAAAAGGTTTTTTTTTTTTTTGCGGTACGCATACACAGCCTAGCCAGTCGAGTCCGCGACCGAAGTTGTACAGGGTCTCTCCTAAAAGATAAGAACAGCACTATCACGTTGGTTTTTTCCAGACAAACACCCAAGACGTAGCTTGCGCCATTAAGAGCAATACCTATAGGCTCCTAGAAGGAACGAATGTCTTTGGTTGCTTCCTCTGTTACGCAAGAACAGTTTTGGTGAGCTTGAAGGAACGTTTCTCAGCGACCAATTTGTTTCGTAAGGATATTTTCAGGAAATTTTAAACCTGCGAAAGGCGACAATGCAAATGAAGAGTGCTTGCCAGTTGAGCAAGGCCGACCGAACAATACCGTTATGAAAGCTGCTTTAGAGCGTAGCTTTTATGCGACCGTTCGTTGGTTTCGCGCCGACCCAGTGCATAACCGAGCGAGCGATTGGCACGGGAGATGATGAAAGCTCGCGGAACGCCGTGTTCGGGTGCTCGCGCCTGCAATGGCTTCCGCCACGACTGACACATCGTCAACAGGATTGGATGAATGGCAGCGAAGGCATTGCGCAGCTGGCGGAACGCAGAGCACGGCTAAAGTTCTAATCATGGTTCTACGGTCGTTCACAACCTAAGAATAAATACAAGCTCCGCCATCTGAACAGTGGCGCGCCTGCCATTCATGTGTGCAAGAGAGTAGTGCTAAGTGGTTGCCGTTCTAACCACGAGTACTGTGGCTTCCGGCAGGGCGACGTGTTTTCGACCTTTTCCGTTTCTGCAAGTGCGGCCTCCTTGCACTTTCACCTCTTCAATCTTTCCATGGCGCAGCTGGCGGAACTTTGCGCGTTGGTGCACCTGACTCAACCGGCGGAAGTACTTCGTCTGCTGCTGCTGCTAAATGAACTTCTAGAGTATAGACAGAGCCTCAATTCCGCTGACTAGAGCAGTGCACGGGCCCGGGCCGACCCAAAAGCCCGGGCCCGGCCGTCCGAAGCGTTTTCCGGCGGGCCCGGGCTGGGCTCGGGCTTGAAAGTGCGGGCCCGGGCTTGAAGCCGCGGGCCTGGGCCGGGCCTGGGCTTGAGGCTGCGGGCCGGGCCGGACTCGGACCCGCTCATTAAAAGGCGTAAGTCGGGCCTTCGAGCACACGCGAACGTTATGCATTGCATGGTCTAAGGTATACTGTGCCAAGCTGAAGTGACACGTGCAAAGAGCTGGCTCTTAGTAAAGCTTAGCAATAAAAATAGAAAAACAGTTGAAGTGATATTTTTTTTCGCCAGTATAGATATAGGTTGGCACTGTATATTTTCACTAACGTTTCGTCGACTGGACCAGACTTTGTCATAGTAACAAGTACGTACATCGTGGTGGGTTTCCTTATAAACACGCCAGATCACATATATATATATATATATATATATATATATATATATATATATATATATATATATATATATATATATATATATATATATATATATGCATATATATATATATATAAACAGCACTAACAATGGGCCAGATCACGGTTGTTCCCATGACAGGAATAAAGATTTCGGTCTTTTATTCGAGGTTGCCACATACGGTACATTTCATTTATATTCCTTGGTATTACGTGCCAAAACCACGATATGATTACGAGGCACGCCGTAGTGGCACCGGATCAATTTCGACCACCTCGAGTTCTCTAACGTGCACCTAAAGATAAGTATATACACGGGTGTTCTTGCATTTCGCCCCCATCAAATTGCGGCCGCCGTGGCCGCGGGAATCGCACCCGCGTCCTAGGACTTAACAGCGAAACAGCTTAACCGCTGAGTTACCACCGCGGGCAAAGCAACATTTCGATGCATGTACACACCAGATTTTCCGTCCGATCGCCCGCTACAAAGCGCACGGCATCATTAATAATAATCATCAACAACTAATATCCTCTAGCGGGCCCGGGTCGGGCCTGGTCATGAACAAGCGCGCCCTAGATTAGTTTAGTAATGAACGCCCGGGCCCGGGCCGGGCTCGGGCTGGTTACGGTCAAGTACGCCCGCGCTCGGGCCGGGCCCGGGGCGGGCTCAGGCTGAGTTCGGTCATGTACGCCCGGGCCCGGGCTGGGCTCGGCCTTCATAAAGCGGGCCCGGGCCGTAAAATCCGGCCCGTGCAGTGCTGTACCGCCGACACCCGTATCCTGCTGCGCTCTAATTTCGCATCAGGAAGTATTGTAATCGTTGGTGATTTTTTTTTGACGCGCTATTATATATAAAGAAATTTTAAGCATTCTTGAAATTTTTGTGCAGTGCAACGTTCCTATGACGTCATCGTGCATTTTCACGTTCGGCCGACTACAAGAGCACTCAGGGCACCACAGCCGCATATAATGTCGTATTGCGTGAGCCGAGTCGTATGTCGTCGGGTTTTGTGGGATATAAAGAAATCTTAAACAAAGGCATTGGTGGTTCGTTGAGGCCTGCAAGCAATGCGAGCCGGTTGTTTTAGGAGGCCGTTGAAGCATAGCAACGGAAAGAGCCAATGCTGACAAAACATACGTCACACCGTTTAGCACATGCCGTAAGAGACTTATTAATAGCAATTGCTGGGTTTTTACGGGCCAAAACCACGGTATCTTAATTAGGCACGTCGTAGAGGAGAGCTCCGGAAATTTCGACCACCCGGGGATCATTAACGTGCTCCTAAATCTAAGTACACGGGCCTCTAGCACTTCGTCTCCACCGAAATGCGACTGTCGCGGCCGGGATCGAACGCACATCTTTCGGGTCACTAGCCGAGCACCACAACAACTGTAACACCGCGGTGGCGCAGTGAGAGGCCTGTCGCCGAACAACCGATGACCAACATTCACCGCACGTACACCTGGGATGACGTCATTTGTATAGATTGTATAGGCATAAACTCCCGACACATATCCAGTGCTTCTGGTGCAGTCGTCCGGCGGTGCATCACTCGGAGTCATTCGACGCTGACGGGGAGCACGGATTCATGCGAAAAGGCGGATGGCTGGACGTGCTCAAGATCTCGGCGCCGCCATTTCTGCCACATGGCCTACACGCAACGAATTTTCACGGCGAACGCCACGCGGTGAAAAGGGACGCGCCGGCATGAGGCTGAATGTTCGCTGCGAACAATACAAGAACTCACAGGGTCCCTTATGCATTCACCTAAGACGACTTGAAGGTGAAAGTCATCTTCTTCTTTTCCTTCTCTGTCGATGTATTGATCCTCGCCCGCCCCCATGCGATGCTTTTGCACTGCCTCCAGGATCGGAGGCATTGCAAGCTTTCTGCACCTCGCCTGGTTTCGCACTGGCAGTCTGCCTCCGTAATTGGACCCCCTTTTGACCAAGCGACAATGTTATGTGATGACGTCATCATGTGACGTCACGGCATGATGACGTGACAAATGTTGGCGATCTGTGATGTCATGACGCTTTCATTTGATGACGCCATCGTGTGATGACGTGTGATTACTCGTGTTGACGCCGCCGACGCGGTACGCCGACCCCGACGGTCAATTTTTCGCATTTGTCGCCTTAGAAGCGAACAGCGCGCGGACACGGCGCGTGTGTGCCCTGGAGGTGCCATTGTTGTCTGACTTGTCATATGTGTTGTAGCAAACGACGGAATAAATATACATGCTTTTATGGTGTCATTAGCCGCTTTTATAAGTGAGAAATGTGTGTAAACAGTAATTCAAATGCTCTCTTTAATTGCATTTTAACGCCGGCCATACTGAGCGGCCGAGCGACGCTCCCAGAAATCGCAGCCAGCAATGAGCTGATTGGCCATCTCGACTACGACGCCGTTGTGACGCTTCCGTCGCCAAGAAAAATTTTAACAGCGCTTCCGTCGCGTTCGCCACCGGGCGTACAACTCTGTTTAGGCCAGGCCGCTGGCCTGCGTACCTTTTTTTGACGTTGAGCGTTCGGCGTCCGACGCCGGACGAACTTCGTCGGTTGTTCGTCGCTTCCTCGCTCCATGTAACCCGAGCTTTCCACTTTTCCGCCACTCAGCATCGCCGCGCCAATGACGCGTAGAAATGCGAGGACAATCAATGGTGGATTAGTTATAGTGCTAATCATAATCGAAACATTTTTCTACAGAGTGGTTGAAATGATAGTTTCAACAAATATTATGTTACCAAAACAGTGTCGATCAGAACTGCCGCTGCTTACGGTTCAAACAAACAAACAAACAAACAAACAAACAACAAACAACAAACAAACAAACAAACAAATAAACAAACAAACAAACCAACGAACGAACGAACAAATAAATAAATAAATAAATTTTTATACCGTATTAACCTTTTTAATTTTGTTTGTTTGCTCTTATTTTCTGTTGCGCCGGCGAAGCTTCCAGAGTAATTCATCCGACCTCGGCAAAAGACGTGCGTCGCGTGGTTAGAGGCGACCGAGCCAGGAGATCTTTCGCTGCACTCGGTTGCGCCGATGGACGATGCTCAACGCAGGGACGGGCGCATAAGAGCTGATATCTAAAATGAACACTTCGTGCAAATCAAGCACAGCTCGTCTTCCGCAACCATGCTTATATAAGTGCGTCATTGCGAGGTGTAAATTTTGTATTCCAGGACACAGCTGGCTGTGCAACTTAGTATGGTGAAATCGACGCGGCTCTTGTGACGATTCTTCCGTGAAAAAAAAAAAATTGCAGCGGCTTATCTCGGCTATATGCCAGGATATACGTAGCGTTAGCTAAGGTTCAGCTGATTATTCTTAGCTTTTCTTGTTGTCAAGTCTCTCCGCTTTTCTGCGCCGCTTAGCAGCATTTGCGCTCTCCTTCTCCATGGCTATTCCACACTGGCAAACGCGAGCCAGCCGGTCTGACAACTGGCTAACCTCCCTGTCCTTCCGTTTTCTTTTCCTCCTCCTGCTCCCCGCTATATGTATAGCGCCACTAATACGTCTGCGCATGCGCGCAATATGAGAGCCAGGCGCTATCAAGCGGCTCCGGCGCAGCGTCAGACTGACACTGCGCAACGGAGGCGGACAGCTGGGCGCACGCCGGCGCCAGTGCGTCTGCCGCGGCTATGACGTCACTCCTCTGGAATGCGCAGATCGGCGATGCACGCGCGGCGGCGGCGGCTCCGGTGCGCCAGCTGTGCGCCGTGTAACGTCACTGCTCCTTGCGCATGCGCAGCACGGCTCTAGAACTGCCACGCGAAACTGCTCCACCTCGGCCAGTGTAGCTAACGCTACAAAAAGTGCACCTGTGTTACCTTATCTGGTAACGCCTGCAACAAAAAAGGAGTATGACGTTCTTCTATGCTAACTGTAATTCATTTAATAATAATATCTGGGGTTTAACGTCCCAAAACCACGACATGATTATGAGAGACGCCGTAGTGGAAGTCTCCGGAAATTTCGACCACCTTGGGTTCTTTAACGTGCACCTATAGCTAAGCACACGGGCCTCAAACATTTTCGCCTCCACCGAAAATGCAGCCGCCGCGGCCGAGATTCGATCCCGCGACCTTTGGGTCATCAGTCGAGCGCCATAACCACTAGACCACCGTGGCGGGGCTCACTGTAATTGAGGCTTTGAAACGGTAAAACCATCTGAACTAAAGCATAACCACAACACATTAAGTCAACTTCAATAAGGCAGAGGCCATTTGATTTGTTTGTTCATTTATTTTAGCATCATCATTCATTCCTTCTTTCGTTTTGTTTGTCTCTCTCTCTCTCTCTCTTTGGTGCGTAACATAGATAAATGGAGCAGCCGATGTATTCTTTTTATCTCAACCTCTCCACAGCAATGCGCATAAACATAACGGAAGAGACAAAAGCTGCCGATGTCCTGGTGTACTGTTAAATGAGGCAGTGGGATTGCGATTGTTGGGCGTTTCATGTCGATTCGGAGGAACATTAATATCGATGCTGCTGAGCTTTGTGATGTGCTGCGCAACATTTTCTGTGGCGAACAGCTACTAAACCAAAAACATAAGTGAAAGAAAAGGCTGGGACAGAACAGGCGCTAGTAACTATACGTCACAGAAAATGCACCAACTAGCCAAATTTTCTTCGTTAATCGCGTTGCGCAGTAACCATTCACAACTTCCTCCAGACCAACAGAGTGAGTGAGTGAGTGAGTGAGTGAGTGAGTGAGTGAGTGAGTGAGTGAGTGAGTGAGTGAGTGAGTGAGTGAGTGAGTGAGTGAGTGAGTGAGTGAGTGAGTGAGTGAGTGAGTGAGTGAGTGAGTGAGTGAGTGAGTTGGATGCAGAGGGAGGTGAGTGTTGCAGTATGGTGCTAGCACTGCTCTTCACAAACGCTTCTCTCGTTATCAGCTTTGGCGGCCACATTAGCGGCCACATTTCGGTGTGGGAGAAATGCAAAAAGTCCCGTGTACTTAGGTTTGGGAGCAGGTTAAGAAGCCCTGGGTGTTCAAAATGAATCTAAAATATTCCACTACGCCATGTCTCATAATCATATCTCAGATTTGGCACATAAAACATAAGAATTAATTTTCTTGAGCGCCTCATTAAAGCCTTCAGGGAGTCGTGTGTAAGAAAAGAGCAAAATGAAATGCTTCCGGCTGCCTGGACTTGGCCCAAAGCGCAGTTGGGCGGTCAGCGCATCGCTTGGGAAACAAGCTCGAGCGTCCAGCGTTTTTTTTTTTTTCTTAGCTTTCCTCGGGTTCTGCACATATCTGGCCGTTCGTTCATCACCGTGCCAGCTTCCAATTATCCAGAAAATGGTAACTCGATGCGGGAGCTGTGACGACGCGTGGCTTTTAATATCGAAAGTATAGCTCTTTTTTTCTATTCTCCACGGTGAAGCGTACCGACAAAGTCGTGTTATTAAAACGGGGTGTTTGTTAAGAACGTGCGCAGAAAAAAAAAATCGCGTCGCTGGTGAAATCTGAGAGCGGCGAACTGATGGAACGACCTTGATAAAATTTCGAAGTAATCGATGCAAGGCTCGCTAGAAGCACGGTGAGAGATTAGTGCCGCGTTCGCCGTTGCGACAGCCCCTAGAACGATTGTTTCTCTTTACAGGAAGGCGGTACATGTATCGTCTGATGAAGGCTCTCGGAAACGGGCAGTCAGCCGCAATCAGCCGCACGTGCTTGACCCTGCTCAAAGAAAAGCGGAAGTCTACCGCAAAGTGTAGAGTAGAGTAAGTAAGGGACCTGCGCAAAGTACTCTACGCATCTAAAGAAAGACAATTTTCGAAATTTTTAATTTTCGCGGCTTTTTAGATGGTGCTTCTATTTCCCGACGAGTTCCACCATCACAAAATGGAAATTATGTTCCTTCTCTATAAAATATATCCACTCTGTTGATGACAGCAACGGACTTCCTTTGAGCAATCGAGAACGTTGGAGGAACAGGAGGATTAGAAAGAATGAAATCATTCGAAAGGAATTCTGTGCGATATACCATCGAACAAAACATGACCGGGATTTGGGGACATGTGCACGTGGCACCAACTCTCGACAGCAGCGGCCTGCCGTAACTGAATGGTAAAGAGGCGGAAAAAGTCATATTTGAAAAAAAGAAAAACTAGTTATCAAAATCGACTCCCGGTTCTATACAGCAAATACCCCCTGGAAAAGTCTGGTAAAGTTCCAGTTGCGTGGAAAAAAGCAAGTGGCTTCCCAGAATATTTCATATCCTACAATCTGGGAAGCCACGCGCTTTGTAGTGCGATACTGCAGCTTTACCAGTATGTTCCAGTGTCTTTGAGTCGATTTTGATAACGAGTTTTTTCGTCAGGTGCAGTTTTTTTCCGCCTATTTACCATAGAGCCACGGCAAGTGTCGCCGCCGCCGTCGAGAGTTGGCGTCATGTGCAAATGTCCCCAAATCTTGGCCATGTTTTGTACAATGGTATATCGCACAGGGTTCCTCTCGAATGATTTCATTCTTTCCAAACCCACTGTTCTCACGACGCTCTCGATTCACAACAGGAAGTCAGTTTCTGTGGATCAACCAAGTGTATGCGCAGACGATTTATTTTATGAAGAAGGGATATAATTTCCATATTGTGATGGTAGAACTAACGATTGTGCTTGACGCTATCGTTGCACTGTGAGCGTTACTTCTTTTTCTGGGCACAGGTTCGCCCAATAAAGTGTTTCACCTTTAGCTGCTTAGTTAGCCTTCTTCACCGTCGGAACCAGGCGACAATACGAAAACAAAATTCATGATGCCTCCTTTTTTCTTGCATGGACCTACTATCACGTGCCCAGAGTTGACTCACTTGCTGGAATGTGATGTCAGTGTGTGTGAACTGACAGGGGCGTCTATAATAACAGGGTGAACGAAATCTTGCAAAATAAGTTTCGTGTCGAAGTCAGGTTTAATATCGCAAGCGAAAACGATGGGTTATTTTAAAAGCCACCCCGAAACTATTTTGTTGTCTTTTTCTTTCTTCCTAAGGGTGAGGTTTGTAACTGCTGCTCAGGCAGCTACGTCAGTGTCCTGCGAAGCGGCGATTCAGCCGGGCTATTTCCTGTTGCATATGCAGTGTAAACACGCACCTACCGCCCGGTACGCGTATAGAGCTGTTTGTCGAAGATTTGGCACCGAACCCAGCTTTAGTGTTGTCCTGCTCTGGTTCTTAATGAGTCAGCCAAGTTTCAATTCCTTTTTGACACTACCCCCAGCGACTTCCCTCCCGTCCTGACTATACTCATAATTGTTCAGCGGATGTTTTCTTCAAGTTTCCCGGCGGCCGGGCAACGCAGAGTGAGCGAAAACCAGGATGCTCGAGGCCCGATACAGAACTGCCTTCCTTCTGTCTGACCTTCTACAACCACTCTCCTGTTTGCCCCATCGAAAATTAATGCACTTTCGGAGGGCCTCGTGCGCTCAGATGAGCTGTGCGGACGGTGTAGCACTTGCAGACACACGACGTTTCGCCGTGGTCATCCCTTGGGCAAGCTTCCGCGGAGTGTGAGTGCCACCAGTGCAGCAACGTCAGCGCCGCCGAGGTGCACGCGCTTGCACGTCCTCGCCACGGCGGCCGGCAGACCCGCCACGACAACAGTGCAGCCCTGGATGAGCTTCGTGTTCGGCCGCCGCTAGCTTTCTTTTTGGAGTGTGCGGGAACGATTCGCCTCGTCAGGCGAAATTCCCGCGACCTCTACACACGCGTCGAGCCTTTCCGGCCAGACGACTTGCGTCTCGGCGATGGCGGCTGAGACTAATCGTTTCGAGATCTCTGCGAGCGGCCTTCTTCTCTCTGAGAAAATAACGGAAAGAGCCAGTCGTCTAATTACATCTCCGGATCGCGCAGTCGCGTGCGTATCGTTAGCCTCTACCCTTGTCTGTCTCGAGCTGCACTTTTCTTCGGGAGGCCGGACCTCTTCCACAATGTCTGCACCCTGCAGTATTGAAATGCGTGAGCGATGGTTGCGTGCGCGCGCGGCATATACCTGGTGGGGAGAAGCTGGACCATATGCGAGCCCCCCCCTCCCCTTCTCATGTCCGCGTTGGTCGTCCGGTCATTGAACCCTGCTTATAAGGCGGGAATCACGAAGCCGTGGCGTATTAGCTGCCCGCCGCGGTGCGCCAATGTAACGATGCACGCCTCGCCACGCATCTGGCCACTGGAGGAAAATCTTATAACGTAGTATACGTCTACAATACAGGCGCGTTATTGTCCCTTTAGGACTCCACCATCACCTCTTAAGCGTCCTTAAGGGTTTGGGCACACACTTGTCCGGAAGAAGGGGGCGGGGTAGGTGGTTGTCGCACACTGTTTTGTGCCAGTTTGCGCAGGAATGTCTCATTCGACTAATACCGAGCTGCCTCCTTCGTCGTCGTGGTGTCACTGCTTCAGCGTTTTACAGTGTGCATTTGCATCAATTTCTGCTTTCACTGTGGCATATAGCTTGCGAACGGCATAGTGTATAAGCATACGAACACGCACGTGCACTCATTCTCACTGTCTCCGTCACATGCACGCATGCATACATATATACACACATCATCATCATCATCATCAGACTGGCTGTGCCCACTGCAGGGCAAAGGCCTCTCTCGTGTTCCGCCAAACAAGCCGTTCCTGTGCTTGATGCGGCCATGTCGTATACCCGCGAACTTCTTAATATCATCTGCCCACCTAACTTTCTGTCTCCCCCTCGCGCGTTTGCCTTCTCTTGGAATCCAGTCTGTTACTCTTAATGACCAGCGGTTGTCTTGCCTACGCGCTACATGCCCTACCCATGCCCATTTCTTCTTCTTGATTTCGACTAAGATGTCCTTAACATCCGTTTGTTCACTGACCCCCTCTGCTCTCTTCTTGTCCCTTAAAGGGGCCCTGCAGCACTTTTTCAGCACAGTCAGAAAACGCTGCCGATTGGTGGTCGAGGCTCCTGACAACACGCGAGCGAAACATTATAGCGCAGCACGCGGGCTGGAATTTACAATTAATCTTCAAGGTCAGCTAGAAATCGTTCCTTCTTCTTTCTACAAATGCTGCCATATACCCAAATGACGGCGCCATATACCCAAATTCACGTCCGTTGGCTGATTTGGACATCGTGAGCTGCATAGTTACGGTGACCTCCGCGAGAGGCCACCACATGCCCGCGCGCGTGCTCGCGATCGCACTGAAAGTAAGCCGCGCGTTCCAAGAGAAAAAAAAAAGACAAAGGTCTCATGACGTGCGCGTGACGTAACTTCGTTACCCCGTGCCATCCCTCCCTGCTGAGCTTCCTGGGCGCTCGTAGGGACGAGAAAAGAGAGAAAGCAAATACAGCGTGCGACAAATCTCTGAAACTTCGCTCGTACTTGACGGATGCTAAAAGGTTTTGCAGCGGTCTATTCGTGAGACAATAAACTCTTTTAATAAAGCCATTCTTCGGTTACTTGGAAAAGTATTGCAGGGCTTTTTAAGGTTAGACCTATCATCTTCCCTTCCATTGCTCGCTGCGTAGTCCTCAATCTAAGTTGAACTCTCTTTGTAAGCCTCCAGGTTCCTGCTCCGTATGCAAGTACCGGTAAGATGCAGCTGTTATATACCTCCCTTTTGAGATATAGTGGTGAACTACCATTCATGATTTGAGAGTGCCTGCCAAATGTGCTCCACCCCATCCTTATTCTTCTGGTTACTTCAGTCTCATGTTTCGGCTCCGCGGTCACTACCTGTCCTAAGTAGACGTATTCCTTTACCACTTCAAGTGCCTCGCTACCAATCGCAAAGCGCTGTACACTTCCGAGAATGTTGCTTATTACTTAAGTTTTCTGCATATTAATTTTCAGACTTACCCTACTGCTTTCCTTGTCCAATTTAGTATCATGAGTTGCAATTCGTCCCCTGAGTTGCTCATCAATGCAATGTCATCGGCGAATCGCAGTTAACTGAGGCGTCCGCCGCGGTGGAGCAGTGGTTAGGGTGCTCGGCTGCTGACCCGAAGGTCGCGAGTTTGATCCCGGCCGCGGCGGTCGCATTTCGATGGAGGCGAAATCCAAGAGGCCCGTGTACTGTGCGATGCCAGTGCACGTTAAAGGGACGCTAATATATAAAGAGCAAAACGATTTTTCTCATATTAGTAAAGTACTCTTTCACGATACCAAATGCACCACCCTTGCTGCGAGAAGACGCTTATAAGCGAGAAAACGCGCAAAAACAAAATGTGGGTGGCGACGCCACCTTGAAGTTTCCGCACCATTCGCCGTGACGTCACATGTTTTGACGGCGCCTACTAGGGACTACGTAGTTCCTAATGGGTAAAAATGAAGTACATTGTCCTCTGAGGGGGCCATAGACTTAATATACCAAGTTTGGGGTAATTTTGTAGAGCCGAAGGCGCCAAAATACGATAAGTACACTTTGAAATTCGTGACGTCACTCGGGCACATTTCGGCGCGAAATTTAAAAATGAAACTTTGAACGTGATTTACTCCCCTATTAATAAACGTGTGGTGGCGAAATTAACGACATTAGAGTTCTCAGAGCACAATTTATCGATCTAAACAGATTCAGTGTTTCTCTTTAGTGTCCCTTTAAAGAACACCAGATGGTCGAAATTTCAGGAACCCTCTAATACGGCGTCTCTCATAATCATATCGTGGTTTTCGGACGTAACCCCAGGTATTATTATTAACTGAGGTACTCTCCATTAACTCGCATTCCTAACTCTTGCAAGCACGCGCTGAATAGCATTGGGGAGATCGTGTCTCCCTGCCTTACACCCTTCTGTATTGGAAATATGTCGCTTTCTTTATGGAGGACTATGGTGGCTGTAGCACCGTTGGCGAGTTCTTCCAGTATTTTATATATGGTTCGTCGACGTCCTGATTCCGCAGTGCCTGCATGACTGCTGATATCTCGACCTTCTCGTAATCCTTCTCGCAGTCTATATGAACGCACGCGGACGCACAACGAGCTGCTTCTATACCACTGAATATAGTGTATGGATTTTTAGGCCCCATGTGCCCTCCGGGCGTTCCGGATCCACCGGCTAACACCCATCTCATCTTGCCTTCTTATTTGACCCCGCTATTTGTTTTCCTGAGTAAACAGCGCGGCCGAGTTATATTTTCATATGAGGAACGCAAATACTTTAATAACTCCTCAAATAGGATTGACGACACTGAATCGTCCACGTGCGACGAGTGCAGCTATGGCGATCGAGCACATTGGCTTGTCCTCGCTTGCCGGAGAAGAGATCGAAGCTGTTTTGCAACGGCCTCAGGCTCGAGCGCGTCGCAGTCAATGCGGCTTCTTGCTCTTTTCTGACGCGCCCGCCCGTTTTGAGCAAGCCGCGGCGCAGACGTTTGTGCAAGTCCGTCTGGGAGCTCAGCAAACTCAGTTGCCGCCGAGCCGAAAATTCTGGAGTAAGAGGCTAATGGTCGATCTACTCAGAAAGCGATAAACGGATTCTGTGTCTCTTCTCCGTCGCCACGCGAGCTAAGCCTTGCCGCGCTTAGTTGAGGCGTCTGCTGCAGGGTGGTCTCGCCCACACGCAGTGCAGCTTGACCCAAAGCATTGGCTGTTCGGGACACATGGCTCACGGCTACTGTTAAATCTAGTTATCGCGGTTATGCTGGCATTTGTGTCAGGCTGCCATGTACAGTCGTCAACTTCATGAAAGGGAACTAGCGAGTGTGTGGCAGATAGCCTCGAAGCTCACATGTGGCGCGGCACACTGGTGACATGTTAAGAGAGCGGTGCTCTTCGTTATGCTGCTTATATTCCCGTCCCGTATGTGTTTATCTCTTTTCTACGCTTTCTTTTTGATCTCCATCTTCTGTTAAGACATTTCAGCTAGCAAGAATCTGCTGTCTCAACAACTGAGACAGCAGTATTTGTAAACAAAAAAAAAATAAAATATTTGTTTTCGATAACGATTGTTGCTATCACAACTTCGGAAGCATTCAGGGTAACCGAAAACCATATCAGATTCCGCAACTAGGGGTGCAAGCAGTAGAAAGAATGGCGTCGCTCTTACGTTTTCGTTTCACATGTCTCCGCGGCGACGCGCCACATACGTGCTTCGAGGCTATGTGCAGCGCGCTCGCGTGTTCCCTTTCATAAAGACGACGGCTGTACTACATAAAGTCCCTAGATATTTCCCTCTTCTAAATCTAAGGACTGTAGTACTACATGATAGCGCCCATCATTCTTGACGTAGCCGTTAAGCGCGTACGCTCAGGAGTTTCCTGAACGATTCAAAGCATTCATTGCCCCATTTCAGACACTTTGCGGTATAGGTAGATATGCTCCTGTCTCGCTTCGTTTTGGACGGTTGGAGCGAGACTGTGGCTTCAGACATTACAGACATGTGCTCCAGCCATTTGGCCACGATCGGACACATACTCTTCGGGTACCAAAACCTGCCAGCTATTAGTAGCTGAGACGCGTTCATCACGTGTAAGTTTCTCGCATTCATCCCTCGCGACAGCTAATGCTTTGGCACACCGAGTTGGACGGCACAGCCTTCTGGACGAAACCAATTTCCCCAGTCCTTTCACCATAGCAACTAACGATATGTAGAAGCTGTGCGACATTATACCACATTCATGATTGGCCCAGATCAAACAGGTTTTGTTTTATACAAGGAGGCTATATATGACTATGCGAAAGAAAAAATTCGTTCCGTCATATGTACGCAAAAACTCCTCGCGAGTATGTGCCACAGAAATTGGGCAAATTTCACTACACACCACTGGTCCACCAAAACGAAGAGGGGTATACGCGGGCGGCAAACATCTGTTAAGATTTCTGGACAGACGTAACCAATAATTGAGAAAGACCTTAATGAACCATCGGGATTAACCCAGTGATATTCACCGGGGCCGCGCGTTTCAACTTCGCTAGTTAACCATCTGCACGACGTGCTTGGGCGGTGATTTTTTTCGAAGAGGGATGCCTGACGGGTTAACTAAAAAAACAAAAAACACCTTATACGTATGAATGAAAGCCTGCAAGAAGTCCAGTAATACTCTGCAATTACTTATCTTCACTTTACTCGCCGAAGACAGCATGCCAGTCAGTGCGAAGCTCAGACCTTCATATGTGATTGTCGTCGTCTTGCTCCTGTCGTCACACACAAGTATACGCTCATGTCACACCACAGTTGTTCATTTTTCACCAACGCGTTGGTCCATCCGTCAACTATAGTTGTCAGATAACCAGTCACTTGCGAAATGTTTCGCATAATCACATCGATTCCCCCACCGCGTGGGGATCGATCTTATTAAATATTCCCACAGTGCATGGTAAATTTTATGACACTTTCTTTTTAACCACAGTTCTATGAACGTGAAGATTTTTATGGCACATGTCAGATAGATGAGCTGACATTCATTTGTAGGGACATTTAGTGATTAAAAATCACAGCATATCCACGAAGTGAATGATCATGAAGGAGCTTGCTCCAGAGGTTAAATCCGGTAAACCGTGAATCCTCTGTACATCTGCTCAATCATCATCATATAAAGAAGTGACACGAGAGTTGTTGTGGTGTGATTGTATATACACAATGTTTATAACACAATGTTATATAACACAATGTTATATACTCAACGCTTATAATTGACATATTGATGCACTATATACATAAATTTGCATATTGATGCAGTATATAGCATTTTGTTCAAGAGCTTATTTACGGATCAGATAAGCTCGGCAGAACGTTTTCCTTTTAGAATGGCTTCTTCTGCTTCGTGGGCTCTCAGCTCGGGGTCCGCTTCTCTTTGCGCCCGCTTCGCTGCGGCCTCGCGGGCCCGTGCCACCTTTAGGTCCGCTTGTCGACGAGCCCGTTTAGCTTCGGCATCGCGAGCCCTCGTTGCTGCCGCCGCCTCGGTGCTGGTAGTGGCTTGTGCTTCGCTGTCGGCTACTGTCGTCGCTGGAGTCTCTCCGGCCTCGCGAGCTCCTCACCGCAAGATCTTGGCGGCGAGCCCGCGATGCTGCTGCATTTCGAGCCCTCCGCCCTGCTGCCTCGGCTTCTTCGGCTTCTTCTTCTTCTTCTCGGAGTGCTCCGCCGATAGCGGACCACGCGCCCTTGGATCGTGCACTTGAGCGCGTGCTCCGCTCTTGGCGGAGCACGCGCAGCGTACACGGTTGGAGGGACGAGAGACAACCCCCCAGCAAAGGGAGCAAGCTCCTAAAGCGAGTGGTAGTGATTGTCCCTCCAATGGTTGGTTGGTAACAACTTTATCGGTAGTCCTGCAGTGCCTTCGCCGACCGGGCCTTAGGTCTCCCACATGGCGGCCCGCGAGGCAGCGGAGAGGCAAGTCCAATGGTAAAGGTATACATTAAACCAGTGGCGTGACCCAATCCCCGAAAAAATATTTCTGCCTACATTCTGCATTAAATTATATATTTTCGGGATGTCCGAGTTATTCGCCAGAAAGCTTTCATAGATGGAAACCATCTTTTACTTCTTTCTCTATTTTGTTCCCGCGCACTATAATGGATATGTTAATGGGTGCTATTAGTTAATTGTGAAGATTAAGTGGTGAAACTTCGGCACACGGGCTGATGGGTCTGAAACATTATTTTGTGCCTTGAAATAAGTGCCCAAAGGGACATTTTAATTCAAGATAGCCTTGTGCACGGAATATTTTTCGAACGGCCATTAAAGCAGCAGGGTCTCATAAATGAAGTTAAAGAAGTTAAGTTCTATGGTTTTATGGGCCCGAACAACGATATGATTACGAGGCACACCGTATCGGGAAACTGCAGATGAATTTTGACCGCGTGGGGTTCTTAACGTGCACGCAATCCACCATACATGAGCGTGTTTTGTTTTGTTTTTTCTTTTTTCTTTTCATTCTTACGCTTTGCTCCCATCGAAATTCGACCACTGTGGCTCCGTCACCACGTGTTCAGCTGCGCAACGTGCAACAACAATGCCTGCGACAGCAATTACTGCGCCGAGTCGTCAACGCCCCAAAGTTTATGTCAAACCCCTGCATTCCTGCGCAAAGTCCGCGCAGTTGCATGCACCACTGGCAACGACGACAGCAGGTTCGGCAACAAGGTGAGAGCTACGACGACGCCGCTGACGACACCTCATTGTCTGACCCTACAAAATGTTGAAGAATCATTTTTGCGACAAGAAGGCAGAACAATTATCTTGATTTTCTTTCACGCACAATACAAAACCCGCACAATCTTGCGAGCACCGTAGTGGGATACAGCTATATGTCGTCGGCTCGGCCTCCTTTACCCTCAGCATAGCTGCAGTGGCATGAATTCACACTCCAGTGGCTGTAGTGGTTAAGGTACTGCTTTCCTATGGATACTGAGGCTGTAGAGCGAAAAGGTTGAAAGGAAGTGTTGAAATTTGAATGAAGACGCGTCGCAGTACGATCATGATAAGGAAAAACGACAAGTCGTCTGAAATACGCAAGTGGACCATTTCTTTCTTACATGCGATGAGGAGTGCCGTATCTGTTTCTTTCTTAAAGCTATAAATAGGCTAAAGTGCTTGACTGCTGACCCGAAGTACGCGGGATCGAATCCCGGCAGCATTTTCGATGGAGGCAAAATACTAGAGACCCGTGTGATTAGGTTTAGGTGAACCTCAGGTGGTCGAAATTTCCGGAGCCCTCCACTACGGCGCGCCTCATAATCATGTCGTGGTTTCGGCACGTAAAACCTCAGCAATTATTGTTATGGCGTCATTGTTGAGACACAGACGTGACGCAAGTGACTAGGGTAACCGGTTGTTTTGATTTGACCGGGACGCAGCAAGAGCAAGATTCACGAAGCATTTCACTTAAAGCGAAAATGACCATTTCCACTCGACCGGCGTATTTATAATGATCCAGTGGGCTGTCGCGACTGGTTGGCTCCGGTGCTGAAGAACTATTCTACAGTGCGAATGACATTGCGAATCCAGACCTTGCTCCTAAAGCTCATTCATGGTGTGGCTTTTTTTTTTTTTAGAATCAAAGAAGCCTCACGTCCAGTTTTCGCAAGAAACCATCACATTTTCGCGCTGCGTTTCCATGTCCACTGTTTTTCTGTTCGCATAGACTTCGCCATAGCTACGAAATCGAAACAGCGTAGTCGTAGACGACAGCCGTATAGCCATCAGCAGCAAGAAGGCATCGGTCGTTGTGAAACAACTCGACATTTAATGCCACGTGCATTTAATGGCATCTGTTTTTACTGCGCTGCAAGCAATAACACTTGCCTAGCCGCTGCCTATCCACCTCCGTATACCAAATCGTCTGCTGCTGATGCGGTGGATCCATTTTAGTAATGAGTGCGATGCACCGAAAACATATCGCCCGGTTGGTGTTTCATTACTCTGCAGAATGGGTGGCATTATATATATTTGTTCTCTCCTCCGTTCGCCCATAACTCGACGTGTTTGCGGTTTACCACTTGTTGCAGCGGACGCGTGTTCATCATTTTTGGAACTCGCATGTACTGCATATACCTTCCACAATGGCCGTCTGGCATATTGAAAGCATGCGACGCAAAACCGGCCCTATGGGCACTTCACTTCTCGGTGCGTCATGCAGCGCTGTTATATGACGCACACTGCGCAAGCAAGAAAACTAGAGGGTGCCGCTGCCCACCGCCGTCGCGTCCCAGATGTCCGCCACCAGCATACACCACGTAAGCGGCCGCACCTAGTGTAGCTGACGAAGCTAGTGTGTTTCGACACCATTCTGGCGCCATGCAGAACTCCCGGCGTCCTTTTACGCCACGCTAGCACGAGGCTGGCGGCAAATTGTGCCTCGGGCAGCTCGAACACGTAGAAGCTGGAAGCACTTGCACGCTACTGTAATACCTGGGCATTGAAGCAAGGTGTAGCGCCATTGGTTGTTCAGTGCTCTGAGCTGAAGTTCACGAGCACAAGCTGTTGTGCAAGTCGGCGTCGAAGGCAAAGGAGTGTGGGCAGTACAAGGGCGCCAACTTTCAACTAATGACTGATTGAATTTATGGACAGGTTTATGCACGCAAACCAAGCAGGAAAAAAAAAAAACAAATAGTAATTCAGAGATGAGGAAGTGTACACGGCACGAGTCGCGTTACTACGTTATAATTTATAAATGACTCATTTGAGTGAGAAGAAGTCTTCTTTAGTGTTCAATGGCCTGCATGACGTGCTAGCACCTGTAGCCATCGCCAAGTCTAAAAACCTCGTAAGCGACCTGCCACGGTGATCTAGTGGTTATGGTGCATGCTCGACGGCTGACCCAAAGGACGCAGGATCGAATCCCGGCCGCGGCGGCCGCAATTTAGGTAGTGGCGAAAATGCTTGAGGCCCGTGTACTTAGTTTTAGGTGCACGTTGAAGAACGCCACATGGTTGGAATTTCCGGAGCCCTCCTCTACGGCGTCCATCATAATCATATCGTGGCTTGGGCCATTTAAACCAAACAATTATTATTATAAAATCTCGTAAGCATCGCTAATCCTCCGTATCAGCCTTTCTTTACTTCTTCGAAGCACTAGACAATGACATAACAGTGTTTAGCATCTGCAATCTACAGCCAGAACATGCATGGTAAGGCGTCCCGATGTTATTTTGGTAGCGTTGTATTATAGGCCTCTTTTATAGTCCTTGATTCAGCTATGTGCCTGTCTGGCTGGCATGTCTTTTCCTACGAGAAACAGGGACAGTGCAGGTATACTACTTGCCCTACTCACGTCACAAGACGATGCTGCTTGGTGCAAGCACGCGCAACTGCTTGCTCCGCATCAGCGCATTTACAAAATTTCGAGAGCCGTTCCGTAACAGAAAAGACGACGCACATAGTGTACTTTTTCATCCTTTTCTTTCTTCTTTTTTTTAAGGTTTTGTGGTGTCACCGTACAAATATGGTACAGTAACATTTCGTCCAGCGGGCGTGGTACAACTGACATATAGCTTCCTGCGCTACTCTTCGCGTCTCAGGCGTGTCACTACTTGATTTATTGCTAGTGATTAGCATTTTCTGAGCCAGTGAACGCCGCATCGCGTACGGTAAGCCTCCTTTTATCCTGTGGATTACGCTATCGCCGAAGCTATGCCTCGGTTATTGTGGACATTATTTACCCTTATTTGCCTTTTCAATTATCTGTGATATGATAACACTTTAACAATCACTTTCTACGTCAGAATTTCTGTATTTTAATAGAGTTGCTCCACCTTTGGGAAATCCAAAGGTGTTAAACAGGATTGGGGTGTGTGTGTGTGTGGGGGGGGGGGGGGGGGGTGAGCGTCAACGTTATTGCATGCAAGAATGGCATACGCGAATTTAACTCACAGCTCGAACTTAAGAACAAGTTAACTGCAGAATCGCTATAAAAAAAAAAAGTTGGGCGCACCTAATAATTGGCAGCCAGAAATTCTGAGAGTGATAAATATTGATTGCAGGTGGATATACAGTCATTACGTTTCAATAAAATACGTTGCAGGTTTGTTTAGAAGCACGTAAGAATGTGTAATGCGTTCATGAAGCTACGTTTCCGGACACCCGCTTCAAAAAAAAAATTAAACAAATTAGGCGGCAGAGATCTTTTCCGATTATTATTTTCTGATGTTTAGGAGATGTTGGAGCTTTTACAGAGCGCCGGCTACTCCTTTTCGCAGATAATGGAATTAGTGAAGATCTCAGCCACGAAAAAATACAAACATAAAATCGCACCTCAGAGATCACTCCTATACGTCAGTCAAGGCATAAAAAAATCGCGTAAGTCCATTCACTCAGCGACACGAAAAACGACGCAAAATACAGTACAGACACGTAACACTAAAGTTCACGTCTAATGCAGTAACACGGACACCGAATGTGTTGACAAATAACGCCACACATCAAGCCCAGTTACATAACGACAATGTGAGGCTTTCAATAGGGGTACTGATTACTGCAATTTCATTAGGGAGCACGTCTACGTGGTAGCTTCTGGAATGCAACGAATGGCTCGTCGAGAGTACTCCCGTTTAGATGTTACAACTAAGAAATTTATTGGCAGTCACTGGTCAAGCTGGAAGCCTTCCGGAAAGGCCTGAGAATAGGTGTGGACCAGTATAATTAGTATAGAGGTGTCACGTGCGCAGCCATAAATTCTTTTCCGGGGGAAAGGGGGGGGGGAGGTAATTACACTTTACGTACGTTCGGGCGTTTATATATATATATATATATATATATATATATATATGTGTGTGTGTGTGTGTGTGTATGTGTGTGTGCGTGTGTGTGTGTGTGTGTGTGTGTGTGTGTGTGTGTGTGTGTGTGTGTGTGTGTGTGTGTGTGTGTGTGTGTGTGTGTGTGTGTGTGTGTGTGTGTGTGTGTGTGTGTGTGTGCGCGCGTAGATGTACACATGCAAAATTGAAAATTTTCGGTGGTCGAGTTTGAACCCCCCTCCCCCCTTTTCCCCCTTGGCCATGCCACTTACAGGTCTATAGAAGAAAAAAAAAGAGTCGGTTTTGGATAACCGTGTCCCGCGGCACATCATTGCGACGTGCCTGTTGAGTGCGGAGCGAGCGCGGAGCTCAGGTAACGGCCCGCGGTAACGGTCATCGCCGAAAGGTGAGCCGACTATAGCCTCCCTATTGTTGCATCAGCGAAGCTCCTTTAGCCGCGTGCTCTGTTGCGATGGGTGTCGACTGTTGGATGTTGCTAACGTCGCGACGGTTCCGTCTGCATGACGAGGCCGGCTCGGATTCTCGCGCGGCGATATAATGTTGCCCATTCTTCGTCACCGTTTCCTCGCGGCGCGCTACACGCCGAGCTTCCATTTACACTTGGCTGCGATCTTCGCCTCAGGTATACACGGAACACGATCGTCTGTCGACTGTCGCTGTTGCGTGCAGCCTCGGCGGGTGACGAACAATGGCTGGCAGAAGAGCCGACAGAAGTCGGCCGCCTGATTTGCGGAATTATTCGCGATGGCTAACCGCGGGTTAACGTTATGTGGCTATACGGGTATTAGAGTCGGCGAAATAGCCGCTGAATCGATTTGAGAGACTTTCGTCCATAAACAGGCCGTCGCTGGTGGTAGTTCAGGACAATATATAATAAAGAACGACGACGCTTTTATCTGAATACACGCATACGCGCTGCCTTTTTTTACCACTTCGTGAGCTTCCGCGTTTAGAGCACGCCGTCTGGTAAAATTTATTGACGGAACTCGTCGTTTCGCCAGTCGGTATTCGGCACGATGCGCGCGCGGCCAAATACACGTATAATGTCCAACTCGTAGCCGCCGCATTTACGTCCCTGCTCCCGTGCGTCTCACCCCGCAATTTATCGTCAAACATGGTTGTTATTTGACTGCGCACAAACCCGAAGAAAGCCTTTGCTCTTTTTGTATTAATATTTTTTTTTTCACCTACTAGTAAATGGGATGAAGGGAGGGCGTGGGTAGGGGGTGCTTTCGATTAGTAGGCACTGTTCTGTTGTCTCTTTTCGGATCTCGTTATTGACCGGATCCGTAACAAATAGTCGTTAAGGGTTTGTTTTGTCATGCCGGCATGTAAATAAGGCTGCGTTCATAATTCTGCGTGCTCTCTATCTTCTGCCTTAATTTTCGGCCGCCTGCTTTCTACTCTGCAATAAGAGAAATAAGAATGAGTGAATAAATAAAATAAAAAAAGAAATAGAGAAAGAAATGGTAATAAACAAAATAAATGAATCAAAAAGAAATTACCGAGAATACGAATTTGCCTCTGTCGCTCGGTCTGCTAAATTTTGTAATGAAATTTACTTCCAATCAAGCAATGCATTACTGATATAAGCGTATAACTTTTGATTGAATACATACCAACAGTAATGCATTTAGCATTGTTTGCGAACTAAAGCCTGTTTCGCGTCCCTGCCTAGCCGTTTGCGTGGATCGATGCCAACGGTAGTATACATTCTGTAGATGGCGCTGCGTGGTACGTGATACTAGAGTTACTGTATATGCTACCTTTAGGTGGCAGAGTTGCGCATCTGTCTTCCAAACGCCGCTAGCAACCATGCGTTGCGGAAAAGCTGACGCTCAGGCTAATTTTTTTATTTCTCGATGTCGCCGCTGCAGCGAACTGGATTGACACTAGTCATTCAAAGTAAAGTCATTCACAATAAATCAGCAGTCTTCGACACGCCAAACATAACGATCGGTGACCCGGTAGGCATATCGCCTGCAAAAACGGAGTGCGTCTTCGCCGCATAGCTGTGGTTGCTAGCCAGACCTATGCGCAAGTCTGCTACGTAAAGGTAGCATATACAGTAACTCTACGTGATACAACGCCAGCACGCGTAGGTTCCTGCAGTATGGTGTGCTGTGCCGGTGGTATTGTACAGTGCGGTGGTATCTCCGGTACTACTCACGCTGTTTGTAGGAGTACCAAGCTACGACGTTTGTTCTGAAACAGTGCAAACCGAATGCTTATGCGTGAGTAGCTTTATATCGGAGGACCCTTTTACAGCGTACATACGTCGTATGCATCACCGATATACATTATTATTGATTTATTGTGCACGTGTACACCGCGGTGCGACCTAGACAGTTTTTCTCTGGAAATAACTCCTTCGAATTTGTAATCACGTGGTCTCTTAACCAGACTCCGTTCGATTAATGATGACGTACTATCGTGGTCTTTCTGGCAGTGAAATACGTTAGGACTGTTTTCCTAAATTCGTGGTCGCCCTATGCGCCGTTACGCGTAGTGCACAAAAAGAGTCAAATGCCTCGCTGAGACGACCATCAAGAGAAGCGACTACATCGTTAAGTATACGCAGCCATCAGCGTAAACGCCGACTTTAGACGAAACGTTAGGAAGCAGGTCATTAATATTAATTCCTTTTTCGGACATCTCTCACACGCACTTTACTGCGTGTAATGGCATACGGGGTTCCTAGGCTACTGAAATAAAGATAACATACAGATGCATCGCGGACCCCTGTGGAATACCGCACGCAGCGCTCGCAATATATATATATATATATATATATATATATATATATATATATATATATATATATATATATATATATATATATATATATATCACGGAATGAAGCAAATTGCGAATTACATAGAAACAAACAGAAAAAAATGGCGATCTAACTACACAAACAAAATCAGGGGTTATTTAGTAGCCAAATGCAGTTTGACCGCATCCATCACTCATCTATCTATCTATCTATCTATCTATCTATCTATCTATCTATCTATCTATCTATCTATCTATCTATCTATCTATCTATCTATCTATCTATCTACATCATGGGTCTCAAATAAGCGGCCCGCGGAAGTTTCTCCAGCGGCCCGCGGCTTCACAAAGAATAAAATGTTCGTGACTTTGCTAAATGGTGCCCGTTCCGCGGAGGGGGGGGGGGTGCGAAGATTTACCGCAGTGCCCCCCCCTACTAAGTCAAATGTACGAGGCAGATTTTGCCCCCCCCCTTAGGAGACTGGGGGGGGGGGTCAATGTATGGGGCAGATTTCGCGCCACCGCCCCTCTTAGGTGACTAGGGGGGTCAATAATGTATGGGGCAGTTTTGCGAGCCCCCCTTCTTAGGTGACTAGGGTGGGTCAATGTATGGGGCAGATTTCGCGCCCTGCCCCTCTTAGTGACTAGGGGGGGTCAATGAATGGGGCAGATTTCGCCCCCCTCCCCCTCTTATGTGATTGGGAGGGGGGGGGTCAATGTATGGGGCAAATTTCGCGCCACCCCTCTAAGGTGACTAGAGGGGGGGTTCAATGTATGGGGCAGATGTACGGACAGTCCTCGGCTGCTGACCAGAACGTCGTGGGTTCGATCCCAGCCGCGGCGGTCGCATTTTGATGAGGCGAAATGCTAGAGGCCCGTGTACTGTGCGATGTCAGTGCACGTTAAAGAGCATCCGATGGTCGAGATTTCCGGAGCCCTCCACTACGGCGTGCCTCATAATCATATCGTGATTTTGGCTCGTAAAACCCCACAAATTATTATTAACCTTTTATGGCACACCGTGGCACGCGCCGTCCCTCCCAGGCCGGTTGTCACCTCCTGGCGACCTACCTACGGTCGGCCAATGGCGTCGACGACGCAGTGGTGCAGAGGCCTACACATCGGCCCGCTCGGCTTTAGTGGGACTGTCTTCCTCGGCTCCCGGCTGGTGCCTTGACAGCGATTTTGTTTGTGTGGAATCGGGCGCATTGGGACGAGTGGCGTCGGTGCCTCTGCTATCGATCCCCGTGCGCTCCAGGCTGAAGCGGCGGTGGCGCCGACTGCAGCAGCGCTGGAACTCGGGAAGCTGCGTCCCGACGGAGGAGAAGCTTCCCAAACGCTGCTCGAGTCGCGATCTGCACGCCCCGGGGACCCGCGGGGAAATTGGCCGACGCCCGGCCGTGCGTCCAGTACGGGGCCCGCGGGGCCCTCTCGCCGCGCTCTCTGCACTCCTCTCGTCACCCCATGCATTCTGGCTGCCGACAAATCGGCGTCCAGCCGCTCGTGCGAGGACTCGGCGCTCTCGGGGCGTCCTTTCTGCGCCTTATCAGTTTTCTTCGTTTCTTTTCTATCTTCTTCTTAGATGCTTCGGCCCTCGACAGCAACGGCCGCTTTGATTCACGAAGAAGCGCGCGCACGGACGGAGCGTAAGTTCGCCGGTCGTTGGTGAGAAGGCGTTTGTACTGCCATGAGTCATGCTTTTGTTTTATCACTAGATGCGTTTTGAACTGTATAGCGGTTACGAAAATTGTACACTAAGTGCTGTTTGCCGTTAAAGAAGTCGACCGCTTCTAAGCGGCTAACAACCCGAATAATTCGCAGACCACACAAACGTTACCGAATACGTCATTAATGTATTTCCTTTTGTGTCAAGCTGAAAATACCTGCACCGGCGCTAAATCCGCCTTTTAGAGAAAGTTTCCGCATATTTCCACCAAATCCCGCCTTCCGATGTTAGAACCTGAATTACTGAATTGACTGGTGGGTTTGAATGCCACATTGCCTGATACGGACTGAGATATCCGTCGTAGGGAAGATTTTCGAAATCAGCCTTGAAATGTCAGACAAACGAGCGTTGTGACCTCCATTGTGATCATGTGATTGATTTAGACCTTAAACGGTGCCGAGAACTGTCACGTGTTCCACAAGAGCCTGTCTCGAACAGACGCTTTAAATGCGGTGCAAAGAACGTCGCTTGAAAGCTCGAGGCCCTTGAACGAAATTGTTTCATGAATCGGTTCGCTGACATTTCGCATTGTATATATAGCCTCTCGGTCATGGTGTCTGCGCGTGGGACATTATGACTGAGTACCTATTCAAATTTGGGTAGCGCTAAATATTAACGCCGCCTTTTGCTGACCAAAAAGAATGCCTCAAATCAATTTTAGTGTGGACGTGTAAGCAAGACAGAAATTCGGGGGAAGATGGATGATAGAAGTAATGAGAAGTCGTGAAGTAATGGAGCAACGATAAGGAATGTCGCTGAAGCCAACGTGTCAACAAGGGTGCATTGGCTCTTGCAACATTCCATGCTCGACGACTTGTCGTCACTTTAGTGCTGAGAGTAACAACAAACAGTCTTGTTTTGAGAGGGCTACAACCAGGAAAAACTGGAATGCCGACGTGTGGCCTCGTATCATTGCGGCTAACAAGTATTTATATAAATATCAGAAGGCCCTCGGCTCAATATTAATGGATGCATAGATCTGTCCTCACTGATACTTTTCAGACGGCACCGCACTTGATAAGGCGCGTTCGGCGCCATGTCCACTTGCAGCAAGCAGCACCTCTCTTCCTCCTTGTGGCGCACGTACTCGCCGATTTTTCTCAGTTCTTCTCATAAAAAAAAAAAAGAAATCGGCGAGAAGAGCGCACTACATGTTGTTTCAATTATTATTATTGTTATTTTTACATCCTGCATTGTCAGAGTTGTGTTGCAAACTCAGCATCCGCGCGTGTGTGTATGTTCTCTAAAAATATGCATACATGAGAGCCAGCCAGCCATAATACGTTAGTGAAGAAGGTAGCATTATCGAAGGGCGGCAAGCTCGTTGGAAAGCAGTACTCATGACGTCCTGACAGCAAACACTTTTGTATAGCCTTCGCAAATATGAATAAAAAAGAGCTCACAAGGGTCCCTTATGCATTCGCCTAAGACGAATCGAAGGCGAAAGCTACCTTCTTCTTCTTTTTCTTCTCAGTCGATGTTTTGATCCTCCTCCGTCCCCCTCCGAAAGCTTTCTGCACCTAACGCGATTTTGCAATGCCTCTAGGAGCGGTGGCATTGCAAGCTTTCTGCAGCACACCTGGTTTTGCACTGCCTCCGTGATCGTCCCCCCTTAGACCAAGCGACAGTGCCATGTGATGGCGCCATCATGTGACGTCATCATTTTGGAGATCTGTGACGTCATAATGGCGTCATCACATGCTTTTTTTTCATCACTCGTGTTGACGCCGCCGACGCGGGACGCCGACGCCGACACCAGTCAAATCTTGCGTTTGATGAGGCATCTAAGGCTTTCACCTTAAAAAAAGTCACAGTTTCGCTGCAAGGACAAAGTAATGAACGCGACATCAACAAATCGGAATGTTACAGTACGAAGTAATGCCAGCCAACTCCTTTAGCATCCGACCTGGTACAATTCAACAAAACGTTTGCTTAAAGAAACGAGGCCTCTGCAGCGAGCGAAGCGACCTTCGTGCTGTCTATCGCTTCAACGCAAGCTCAGCGGTGAGAACACAGCACATACAATGGTATGGGCTGTCTGCTGATCCCTGTCAAGATAGGGCGCGCGCGGCCACTTCCACAAGGTAAGCAGTTCCTGCAGTAGCGATGCAGCCTCCCCCCCCCCCTCCTTCGGGACCCTTCATGGGTCTTTCGCACGACGGCTGTCAATCGCCGGCTGTCCTCGCACGCTTTCGCTTACACAGAGAACATGCGACGCGTGGGGCGACGTTATCGCTTTTGGACTTCATACGGTACCACACGGCGACGGCAAAAATGTGCCTGGAGTGTCCATATCATTGCTATGACAATAATAAACGCTGGAATTGAAGCTTTGGTGTACCTATGCAGCCATATTTTTTTAACTATACACGGCGGCAACTAGTGATACCCTTCGGGGATGGCTGAAGAAACGCTTCCTGTGCTGATGATCCCGTATCAATAAGCAAAAGGTATGTGGCGGCAGCCAAACATCTATGTCGCTGTTTTGTATGGACACTGACAAGATGTAGCTGCGACGGCTTCACCTGCCAAGATGGTATTCCATAAAACCCCATGACAATATCTCTTGCAAACCCATGTATCCGTAGGCGTGCGAAGGGGGGGGGGGGCATGGGCGTGCGCAGGGTTCCCTCCTGAGGGGGAACCCTGCGCACGCCCATGCCTGTATCCGAGAGCACGCGCTTGCACATTATTCTGTAGAACGCATTGCTGTTCTCTCATGTAGTTGAGCCTTTGTGCATGCCGGGAGGGAAACGGGAGCAGTAAAATAAAACGAAATAAATGAATAAAAGAAATGAAGCTGCATTTCGTCGAGGGCTGCAGTCATGCCGGCATGCGTGCAATCGCTGAAACGCGAGCGGCTTCACCGGGCTCGCAAGGTGCGTTTCTGCGCCGTTTTTGTTTGTTTGTTTGTTTGTTTGTTTGTTTGTTTGTTTGTTTGTTTGTTTGTTTGTTACATATTGCAAGCTCTGTACGGGCCCAGGCAAGGTATGCAAAATAAAAACAGACAACATACAAAATGTTCAAAATTCCGGCAGGGTGGGCGAAACGAGGAACGCATGCTATTTCAGACAGGTTACTCAACGTGAGCGTTTGGTGCAAGTTTTAGTTAGTTCCGTTCTGTTGTTTTTCTTGGAAAGAAAAGAGTTTTTAAACGTATCGGTCTGGCGTGATACGGTGTTGAAGCATGTGGTTTGGCATGTCGCGTTAGTCTATAGTTGCCATTGGTGACAGGTACTCGACGTCAAAGTTGTTGGCCGGGAGCGTGGATAGGAATTGGATAGCGTGGATAGGATAGCGTCAGGGTAGGATAGCGTGAATAGGAAGTGGAAAGGCTGATATCGTTGTATTTCAATAGTTGGAAGGGAGAATCATGCAGGGAATATAGTTCGAGTAAATGAATGCTTTTCTTTCTACGCATTCAATCTTGTTGATGCCGTCGTCAGTGCAAGGGTCCCAAACGACGCATGCGTATTTAATTGTGGGTCCGATTAATAGTCCAACTGATTGTGATCAACGCTACTGAGCTGCCAAGCTCTTTCAGGGGACGACAAACGCGGTGACATTGCAGCTGGCGTCGCTTGACTAATACGGTCATCTATCAAGCATGAATGTCAAGAAAATATGCTGCGCCAGCGAACAGCGCATATACCAACATGATCAGTAAGTGCTTGTGGAGCTTTTCCGCCAGGCCTGCCCCTTGCAAGCATTGAATCTCATATAATCGAAAAACCCGCCGGTTATAACTATAAAAATCGGGACAAAGAAAACTAAAGAACAATAAATTGAAATTGGCGGGCGAAAAAAGTAAAGTAACAATGATCTTCACGGCTGACGAATAGGTGTACGGGCTATCAGCGCAAGCCCACCGATACCGGGAATAAGGTGACCACCCACCTCCGGGCATAAACACTGTGGTCTTATAAATAATGTACGTACGTCTAATTGCCGAGTGCGCATGTGCTTCAGTACTTCGTGCAAAGAAAGGAAGGAAAAAGGACAAGAAAGAAAGTTGCGTTTTCTCGAAACTAAACTTCCCAGTTTTACTCCAGGCACAACTGAACCATATGCGGCTATACGTTCACATGGAAGAGAGATAAAAGCGAAGGAAAGGCAGGGAGGTTAACCAGGTTGTACCCGGTTTGCTACCCTACACGGGGGGAAGGGGAAGGGGAGAAAAAAGATTAGAGAGAGCAAGGAGGAAAGAGGGAACAAGTAATACGCGCACACACATCAGTGTTCACCGCACACACACAGACAGTCACAACCGAGAAATATTTGAAATCTTCACATGGAAGATAGTGTCGAAGGCTAAGTAGGTCTGTGCGAAGCGGAAAACTATTTCCCCAAAGGAACCTAATTATAGAACACATTACCTTTTCTTTTTTTAATCAAACATGTTATGTTCACGAAACTTCTGAATGCCTGCATACGTTTTCGTATATATGCATTTGAAATGCAGCGTGTTTTGGCTCCATCAAAAAAAAAAAAAAGAAAGAAAAATGACGGCAGGAACCATATACAATGATCATCTCGGTTGATGCGATTCATTTCGCAATAGTACGAAGACGCAAGCGTAATGCTTAAATTCGGTAGATGGTGGCCGCTTGCGAGACTCAATGACGCCACTGTACAGCGCAAAGCGAGCGATGCGACGCTGCATCGCGCCGACTGCATTCTTTCTGGTACGATAGACCGCGACTCTAGACGCTACGTCATCCCAGCTGCTCTTGCTATGTCTTTGTTCGCTACGTGCGGTCCCGACGATACACGTAATCGCGCCACCCCGTTTTTACGATAAATCATTACGTCGCTGCAACTGCACTTGTTTTTTGTTACGAGTGACTCGCGCATATGATTTAAATTTATTTATGCGTTCAAGGCCCGCACACGTCGCGTAATGGTTAAAGCACTCGACTGTTGAACGTCGGGTCTTTGGTTCAACACGTGCCGCTGCCAAGCCGAGACATTTCTCACGTTCGTTCTATAGACGTCGATCGTGTCAGAATTGACTTTTTGTGGTGTAAGTATCGGCAACGAAACTTCTTCGCCGTTAAAAATTTCACAGATGTTGCGTCACAGTTATCGTCCATAACGACGCCGCTGAAGTCAATAGCTTTCACGCTTTATATCGAGAAGTGCGCATTCTTGTAATGTATGTATGCGTTTCTAGACCAACGAAAATGCTGCATAGCGGAATGATGCGCGAAAATATGACGGTGAGGCATCACACGCAGCTGTCTGTGGCAGTTCAGAATGCTGGCGTATTATGCGTCCGGGTTCGTCCTGAAAAAAAAAAAAAAAAGCCTGCGCGGCTGGAACCTCGTTTGCATGACGTGAATTGCGGGCCGCTCTGGACGTCCTAAACTTCATTCGCAACGTCGTGGTTGCGAATGGAGTTTAAGACGGCCCAGTGTTTGTTAAGTTGATTGGTAGGTCTGCGGGATATACTGGCGTGGTAAATTCTTTCACCGTGGCTATAATATTCAGTTTTACTTCTTTTTCCTCCTTATTCTGCAGCGTCGGCACGGGCCGAGTTATATGCGCGTACATACATTTGCCGGTTGGTATAGCCGCATAGCAGCATCCGGCAGCACACCAGCCGCCAGACGCTGGGAAATAAGAAGGAAAGCTGAGTAGGTGGCAAGCCGTGAGGGGTGGGTGAAGAACCAACGCTGGCGCGTTCTGCAGCGGTGATACAGCTGTCTGCTGAAATTGCTCCACTCGCTGTGAACTATATACGCATACATTCTGACGGATCAATAGATGAATAAATGCGCGAAGGACGCCGGTTTATTTTTAGTCGCGTTTGTTCAACGACAGCGTAAAGTTGAAAGTGGCCGACTTGTGTTCTCGAACACGTTCAGTTAAAAAAAGAGAGAGAGAACAGAAAGTGATGCGCGGCCCATACAGTGCGGCGGGAGTGATTACGAAAGCGCGTCTGGCTCCTCGTATTGCGTGGCACGGCTTCGCTCCGGTTACCCAGCGCCTGGCGAGCGTTGAAATTGCCGCGAGATTGGTCTAGGTCGCGGACGCCGTGGGGCAAATGGAAGCTAACAAAGACTGAGCGCGTGCCACGCGGAGTCTTCTCGTATTGCGTGTTTGCGCTGGCGGGTCTTGTTTCTCGCATGCTGGCGCGCCGTGTGCCCTGTCGAGCGGCGCGCCGCGCTTAATGACGATCCCCGAACAGCGAATGCCTTATGACGTCATGGCGTTCCTTCAC
Organism: Rhipicephalus sanguineus; assembly: GCF_013339695.2. Classification (NCBI taxonomy): domain Eukaryota; kingdom Metazoa; phylum Arthropoda; class Arachnida; order Ixodida; family Ixodidae; genus Rhipicephalus; species Rhipicephalus sanguineus. The sequence goes on from NC_051176.1 coordinate 261,577,711, forward strand.
CTCTCCTCGCGGATCCGTCTCGTTAAGAGTGCGCCAGCTTAACCTCGCCGAGTCTCTTCTCTGTAGCAACGCTCTCGTGCCAGCGCCGAGAGAAGCAAATTAACCGCTCTCCCCTTTTTTACTGCTACTTTCCCCGCGTCTCGCCCGTTCTTCTTTTTTTTTCTGGGCGAAAGAGCAAAATCACGGCGGCACGGAAGGAAACACCGAACTTTCGCCGAGCGTTGTCTCCTTATAACGCCGGCTTACCGCGAACGGTAACTGACAGCGAGGTCAACATACCCTGAAGCCAGCATAGGGAATAAAAAAATTTAGTCGCTCTTTCAGTGTAGGGAAATGTTAATAATGTGAGGTTCTTTAAACTTGAATGGGGAGGAAATGAAAGTAGAGTAAGATACACCTGTCTCCCGTTTCACCTCCCCCTTTTCGGGGTAGCCAAATGTAATTAGCCCTCTGAAAGTTCCTCCCTTTCCGCCCTCCTCCTTTTCTCCAGGGCTGTACGAAATCGCTTTGATGTGCATGTGCACAGATCGAAGTGACATACCGCTTAGGTGACACCTGTGAGTGCTGCATTGGCGCTCCACATTTCAAAAAGTATTTCTCGGACAGCTTAAAAAGAACAACGGGAAAAAAATGACCTTCAATCTCGCTGTGTCGGCTCTCTAAACTTTCGTCTCGCGACGAATTCATCGTGCGCACCGTAGTCACATGCATTTCACGCTTCTGACAACCCATAGTGTGCGGAGGCGGCTCCCTAACGCAACAGCAAGCGTGCATGTATACGTTAGAGATTGCAGGTTCTCGTGCTAACAACCTCCTGATATACTTTGACGGCGTAGCATATGCTTTTTTCGCAAATCGCACGTTGCATCCTTCCGCACGACTTACTCTCTATAGACACTAGAATAAGTCGGGATAACAATGAAAGTCCTTGTAGGCAGACTTAAACAGCATGTCACTGATGCATAGGCAAGTGGTGACGCAAGGGCGATGTGTGCCATGGCATAGGCATGTGTCGTAACGCAGCACGCGAAGCCCCGGTGACCTCTGTGTCTCTCACGCCGTTATACATTGCACTATATTGCAACGTGCTGCGATCTCTCGCGAATTTGCATATACCTACGGCGACCTTTGCGACTTGCATATTGCATGCACGGGTAGTCATTCATCACTGCTCACTGCCGACGCCATCTTTAGAAAAGAAAGAAGACAGACTAGAATGATGATATGTCTATAGTATGCGATCGGTTATTTTATTTTCGTACGATTGGTACCGATAGTTTTTCCAGCAGCACCGGGTTAAAAATAGAGGCTTAGGTGAGGCTTCGGTTCGACAATACTAGGGTAACTCTAGCGCGCGGGCGGGTAACTCTATTCCCTGATTGATTTGCTCAGTGAAGACATTCAATTCAACAGTCTACTCACGTCCTCTGCGTGACTGCGTAATGCCCAATTTATCCAGCCTAGGCGCGTGACATTTGTAGCAGTTCTAAGAAATGACCTAAAATAAGCTTGGTCGGTTTAGTCAAGTTGACAGAGGTTTGGAGGCGGCGCGGCTCTGTATAAAGACAATGCAATGCCGCGCGAGGACGGAGAATTGCTCAGGAAACCGACCTCTGTGATCACGTATCCAAAAGAGGCTGCATCGAGAAATACAATGCGGAGTCTCAGGTTCCTGTATGACGGGGCATTTTCGTGCAGACCTGCTGTTCGCGGCATGCACAAGTAGACGGGCGATGGAGTGTGGCGGGACCTTCTTTGCATTGTACTCCTTTCGGGCTCAGGTATCGTCTAAGAGAGGAGGAGGACAGCATTCTTTTTGCAGCTATCGTGATAAGCAGCGACGTGACGTCTTACAGTCAAGGCTTCGCGTGCAGCGAGCGTGTATCTCTGATGAGAGCACGCTTATAGTTGGCTGACTTGCTGTCACGCTGCGCTATTGCAGTTTGATAAAAAACAAACAACAACCAATTTTGTACACTTACAATTTACGAGTACAATAAGCACGATGTTACGTTTTCCGATGATCGCAGACGCATTCCGATCGGGGTTGGACGTAAATTCAGGGGAACATTAAAAAAAAAAAAAAGCCGGCAGATCCGACGCATTGTGGGAATCAATGTAATGCGAAGCAGCCAGCAAAATGCTGCATACATCGTCTTGTATGTCACTAAGGAAAATGCGTGTCATGGTTTTCATGTTAACTCCTATCATTTATGTTCGTCACACAGTAAGGTCGCGCAATACCAACTTCGGGGTAGATCAAGCTAGCGAAACGACCGCCAGCGCACCATGAGCGTGGTACGTAAGTCATGCTGTACATGACATGTGTGTCATGATTTTCATGTTAATTCGTGTTATTTATGTTCGTCGCACAGTCACGTCGGAAGATACCAATTTTGGTGTATATCAAGCTAGCGAAACGGCCGCCAGCGCACCATGAGCGTGGAACGTAAGTCACGCTGTACATGACATGCGTGTCATGATTGTCACGTCAACTCGTGTTTTTATGTTCGTCACACAGTCACGTCACGCAATACAAATTTCGGGGTAGATCAAGCTAGCGAAACGGCCGCCAGCGCCCCATGAGCGTGGCACGTAAGTCATGCTGTACATGACATGCGTATCATGATTTTCATGTTAACTCGTGTGTTAGTTATGTTCGTTACACAGTCACGTCGCAAGATACCAATTTTGGTGTATATAAAGCTAGCGAAACGGCCACCAGCGCACCATGAGCGTGGCACGTAAGTCATGCTGTACATGACATGCGTGTCATGATTTTCATGTTAACTCGTGTTTTTATGTTCGTCACACAGTCACGTCGCGCAATACCAATTCCGGGGTAGATCAAGCTAGCGAAACGGCCGCCAGCGCCCCATGAGCGTGGCACGTAAGTCATGCTGTACGTGACATGCGTGTTTATGATTTTCATGATAACTCGTGTTTTTGTGTTCGTCACACAGTCACATCGCACAATACCAATTCCGGGGTAGATCAAGCTAGCGAAACGGCCGCCAGCGCCCCATGAGCGTGGCACGTAAGTCACGCTGTCCATGACATGCGTGTCATGATTTTCATGTTAACTCGTGTTTTTATGTTCGTCCCACAGTCACGTCGCGCAATACCAATTCCGGGGTAGATCAAGCTAGCGAAACGGCCGCCAGCGCCCCATGAGCGTGGCACGTAAGTCATGCTGTCCATGACATGCGTGTCATGATTTTCATGTTAACTCGTGTTTTTATGTTCGTCCCACAGTCACGTCGCGCAATACCAATTCCGGGGTAGATCAAGCTAGCGAAACGGCCGCCAGCGCCCCATGAGCGTGGCACGTAAGTCATGCTGTCCATGACATGCGTGTCATGATTTTCATGTTAACTCGTGTTTTTATGTTCGTCCCACAGTCACGTCGCGCAATACCAATTCCGGGGTAGATCAAGCTAGCGAAACGGCCGCCAGCGCCCCATGAGCGTGGCACGTAAGTCATGCTGTACATGACATGCGTGTCATGATTTTCATGTTAACTCGTGTTTTTATGTTCGTCCCACAGTCACGTCGCGCAATACCAATTCCGGGGTAGATCAAGCTAGCGAAACGGCCGCCAGCGCCCCATGAGCGTGGCACGTAAGTCATGCTGTACATGACATGCGTGTCATGATTTCATGTTAACTCGTGTTTTTATGTTCGTCCCACAGTCACGTCGCGCAATACCAATTCCGGGGTAGATCAAGCTAGCGAACGGCCGCCAGCGCCCCATGAGCGTGGCACGTAAGTCATGCTGTCCATGACATGCGTGTCATGATTTTCATGTTAACTCGTGTTTTTATGTTCGTCCCACAGTCACGTCGCGCAATACCAATTCCGGGGTAGATCAAGCTAGCGAAACGGCCGCCAGCGCCCCATGAGCGTGGCACGTAAGTCATGCTGTCCATGACATGCGTGTCATGATTTTCATGTTAACTCGTGTTTTTATGTTCGTCCCACAGTCACGTCGCACAATACCAATTCCGGGGTAGATCAAGCTAGCGAAACGGCCGCCAGCGCCCCATGAGCGTGGCACGTAAGTCATGCTGTCCATGACATGCGTGTCATGATTTTCATGTTAACTCGTGTTTTTATGTTCGTCCCACAGTCACGTCGCGCAATACCAATTCCGGGGTAGATCAAGCTAGCGAAACGGCCGCCAGCGCCCCATGAGCGTGGCACGTAAGTCATGCTGTACATGACATGCGTGTCATGATTTTCATGTTAACTCGTGTTTTATGTTCGTCCCACAGTCACGTCGCGCAATACCAATTCCGGGGTAGATCAAGCTAGCGAAACGGCCGCCAGCGCCCCATGAGCGTGGCACGTAAGTCATGCTGTCCATGACATGCGTGTCATGATTTTCATGTTAACTCGTGTTTTTATGTTCGTCACTACAGTCACGTCGCGCAATATCAATTCCGGGTTAGATCAAGCTAGCGAAACGGCCACCAGCGCACCATGAGCGTGGCACGTAAGTCATGCTGTACATGACATGCGTGTCATGATTTTCATGTTAACTCGTTTCATTTATGTTCGTCACACAGTCACGTCACACAATACCAATTTCGGGATAGATCAAGCTAGCGAAACGGCCGCCAGCGCCCCATGAGCGTGGCACGTAAGTCATGCTGTACATGACATGCGTGTCATGATTTTCGTGTTAACTCGTGTCATTTATGTTCGTCACACAGTCACGTCGCAAGATACCAATTTTGGTGTATATCAAGCTAGCGAAACGGCCGCCAGCGCACCATGAGCGTGGCATGTAAATCATGCTGTACATGACATGCGTGTCATGATTTTCATGTTGTGACTTGTCATTTATGTTCGTCATATAGCCATGTTACGCCATACCAATTTTGGTGTACATTCGATTAACCAAGCGACCAGGAGAGCACAAAGTCGTAGGCGGCTAGATAGATAGATAGATAGATAGATAGATAGATAGATAGATAGATAGATAGATAGATAGATAGATAGATAGATAGATAGATAGATAGATAGATACGCTCAAAGTCGCAGAAGTTCGCTAAGAAATGCTTCGCATTTAAGAAAAGAAAAACAGATCCCACCCACTGCGGGAATCGGTTTTCTGCGAAGCAGTCAGCGAGTACTTCTATGCTGTATTTTATGGCTTTGAGCCAAAACGTCACGAGTTGTATCTACGTGTTTTTGTAAGTGTAGTAGCTGTGTGCACATCATGGCCTTATCAGGCACGTCGACATTACTGGCGTTTAAAGGGTAACTTATGGTGCGACGTAACGTCAGAGCTCACGTTAGAGTACATACGTCAGTATTATCGAAACTAAGTGCACTTTATGGCGCAACCATCATACGTAACTTTCGTTAATGTATTCATCCGGGGTCGAGTAATGTTCCAATATCGCTTGCTGAATCATAGGAATACAAATGTAATGTTTATTAGACTGCTATAAAAGCGGAGCCAACACTGGAACCGCAGACGTTAATCTGATAAGACGCCTGTATTGTAAGAGTACATATGTAGTGTTTATTGTTTTGTTTTTTTTTTGCTAAATTAGATAGCCAGCATCACAACCACAATTGACGTTGAACCGACATTGCGCCTGCATAGGCTGTTTTTCCAAACCAGTTAATAGACCTGGCGTGGCTGTGTGGTAGAATACCTGATTGCCACGCAGAATGCTTGGGTTCGATTCATGCTGGGATCCTAATTTTTATTATTTCCCTTCATCGGGTCAACGCTGCCGATGTCGGTTTTTCTTAACGCACTCGCATTTAAATTACAAGTGTCTGTTCTCGCCGTTCCTGGGTAGATAAAACTGTCAATAACCTGTGGCGCATACCCGTACACCGGGGCCCGTGGTAAACGGGTATGTGCTACCCGTGTCTGGAGGAAAGGGTTTGACGACGTACGCGACAGGATTTTCACGTTACTCATGTCATGACCCGACAGCCATATTCGTCAAATCCTGTAGCCATCCCATGCGAATTTTGGCCTACACGAAGTTAAGGAGGCGATCATGAGAGCATCCAGAGGTAGGCGGCTAGATAGATAGATAGATAGATAGATACGTAGATAGAAACCAGCGCCTCCTCTATTTTTCAGTGCCTGGGCGAACGCTCTCCTCGGGACCTCGGGCCGTCGCGCGCGCGCTCCGCGTCCGCTCGCCGCTGCCGCGTGGTGGCGCTGTGCAAGTAGACTACTTAATCTATAAAGGCAAGGGAGAAAAAGATAACATTCGCTCGTATAGACCCCTAACAATTACATCGGTGCTATACAGGTTGGCGATGCAGGCAGTAAAATTAAAAATAGAAGCGTGGGTAGAACAAAATGATATTTTGGGAGAACTTCAGAATGGATTTCGAATCGACAGGCGGTTAGACGATAATCTGTTTGTTCTTACCCAGTGTATAGAAATATCTAAAATAGAAAACAGGCCCTTATACGTAGCTTATCTAGATATCACCGGGTCGTATGACAACGTTAATCAGGAAATTTTGTGGGATATATTGAAGGAAGTGGGCATAGGTGACGACTGTGTACAGCTTTTGAGAGAAATATACCGAGAAAATACAGTTTGTATAGAATGGGAAGGAATAAGTAGCAAGGACAGCGTTGAAATTAGCAAGGGGCTGAGACAGGGATGCCCTTTGTCTCCGCTGTTATTCATGCTGTACATGGCGAGGATGGAAAAAGCGCTAGAAGGTAGCAACATTGGATTTAATTTGTCACACAAACAGGTCGGAGCGATGGTTGAGCAGAAGCTTCCAGGTCTATTTTATGCTGATGATATTGTCTTATTTGCGGACAGTCAAGATGATATACAGCGACTGGCAGATATATGCGGAAGGGAGTGTGAGGCTCTAGGACTAGGATTTAGTGCAACAAAATGTGGATTGATGATATTCAATGATCACGGAGACCATACGGTCTTAATACAGGGCCAAAAAATACCGAGGGTAAGCGAGTACAAGTACCTCGGAGTAGGGTAAATGAGGGGGATAGATATATGGAGGTACAAGAGAAAGCATCGGTAGCAAAGGGAAAGAGGAATGCTGCAATTATGAAGCACAGAGCTTTATGGGGATACAATAGGTACGAGGTGCTTCGAGGGCTGTGGAAGGGTGTGATGGTTCCGGGGCTTACATTTGGGAACTCAGTGGTGTGCATGAAGTCAGAGGTGCAATCAGGAATGGATGTAAATCAAAGGACGGTGGGCCGCCTCGCCTTGGGCGCTCACGGGAAGACGACAAATGAGGCGGTGAAGGGTGATATGGGATGGACAGGCTTTGAAGTGAGGGAAGCGCAGAGCAAAATGAGATTCGAAGAGAGGCTGAGGAAAATGAAGAAGAGTAGATGGGCAGAGAAGGTTTTTAGGTATTTGTATAGAAAAAGCGTTGACACGCAGTGGAGAAAAAGAACTAGGAGGCTCACCAGTAAATATACGGCTGGCAGTGCGGGCGATATGACAACAAGAAGCATTAGGCGGAAGGTCAGAGAGGCGGAGAAGACTTACTGGATGACAGCGATGGAAAAGAAGCCGGCTCTAAGTAACTACCGAAAAGGAAAAAACGAAATAAGGAGGGAAAGGTTTTATGATAATTCGAGGGGAAGCGCTTTGCTGTTTGAGGCAAGGTCGGGCTGCCTGAGAACGCGTAGTTATAAAGCGAGATTCAGTAACGAAGAAGAACTATGTACATGCTGCGGGGGAACTAAGGAAACGATGGAACATGTACTGATTGAATGTGGCGATATTCACCCAGGTATACGTGTGGGCACGAGTCTACATGAAGCCTTGGGTTTTAGGGACAACAATGGAAAGCTGAACACGCCCGCGATAGAAATAAGTAAGAGACGGTTAGAGTATTGGTGGCAGAGAAGTAGAGATAAAGTACAAAAATAAATAATTGGGGGAAAAAGGTTATTCTGCCTTAAGAGGCAGAGAGATGGACTGTGAATTTATATTTTTTGTTATAATAACATAGATTTAATCAATGTAGATAAGGCATTAGGACAACATGAAACAAGGAAGTTTTTTTTCTTTTTTTTCTTTTTTTATCCTTCGAGCCTGGTGGCAGACATGTCACCGCCCCGTTATAAAGGGGACGCTCATAGCATCCATCCATCCATCCTTCCACGGGAAGCTGGCGCTGAGCGGCCGCGCGTATCACGAAGCTCACGAATTCGTGTTTGCGTCCGAGTTTAATTGCATTTGTGCTTCTTGCAGGCTTTCACAGGTACATGGGGATGGAAAGAAACGCGAACATAGCGGCGCGCTGTTTTCATCACGCTCTAACCGCGGTGGCAATAAAAAGATGCTAAATGGTCTTTTATTGTGTCATCGATGACGTCGTCTTTTTCATCAATCATCCAGGCTATACCCACTTGAAAATAGATGCGAAACAGCAAAGAATGCAGATGCCGCATGTTCGCGTGTCTTTCCATCCCCGCTGTACGTATACTCCGCAGGCAGTCTGTCAGGCCGTGCATGCTGCCGGTTCGATACTTGCACACGAGTTTGATAGTATTCGCGTTTTATTTTCTATTTCAGGCTATTGCTACCGCCCCAATGCCTTAGTATGTCATACTGCTGTGTTCCACTCTGCAAATGGAACTGAAAGAAATTACGATTGTCTTTTTTTATTTCCCTTTATTGATAAAGAAAACAAATCTCACAGGGTCCCTTATGCATTCATCTAAGACGACTGAAAGGCGAAAGCCATCTTCTTCTTTTTCTTCCAGTCAATGTATTGAACATGCCCTGCCTCCCTCCGAGATATTTCTGCGCCTAACGTGGTTTTCTTACAGCGTGTAGTGTGCTACACCAGTGAGACGGTAGCACGCATCGGGGAAGGTACTTTAAGCGCCCAAGCTTTCAGTATTAGCTCTTTGCAAATGCTGCTTTCGAAAATCGACTTCTAGACAGTCAAAAACCGACTCTTAGTCAAGCGAACGTAACGGTGACAAAACAATTTTCCGCGCATCACTGGCATGCGCTCTTTGGTATCGGGCTAGCAGACGACGCGCGAGCGTCTCGATCAAATAGCCGCGAAAGACACATGCCTTCCAAATTGGCTGGTTGCCCAGAACGACAAGTGCTTCATGATTACACTTTACAAGTTTTCATTATACTTTAAACAACGCGAATAGAGCCGAAAACTGAACAATACAGCAGCTTCGAATACAGCCACGGCATTCGTTTCCGCGAGCGACGGCGCGACGGCGGGTCTACTACGGTGGCGGTGCCCGGCGGCTAAAAGCCGCACTAGCGCCGACGGTCGCTTCCCATTGCGCTCCGCTCCTTCGCCCAGGCACTGAAAAATAGAGGAGGCGCTGATAGAAACGCTCAAAGTGCCAGAGGTTCGCTAAGAAACGCTTCGCATTTAAAAACAAAGGTCAATATTGTCTGGGAGTCGTCCACAAAGCCGACTCTCATATCCCAAGTGGGGCCTTCGGGCGTTAAACGTCCATGAAACAATGTAATCGCAGCGATTAGATCGTTATAAGATAGAAAGAGGTTTTTATTTCAATAATAATAATATCTGGGGTATAACGTTCCAAAACCACGATATGATTATGAGAGACGCCGTAGAGGAGGGCTCCAGAAATTTCGACCACCTGGGGCTATTTAACGTGCACCTAAATCTAAGTACATGGGCCTCAAACATTTTCGCCTCCATCAAAATTGGAGCCGCCGCGGCCGGAGTTCGATCCCGCTACCTTCGGGTCAGCAGCCGAGCGCCATAACCACTAGACCACCGTGGCGGGGCAGCTTTTTATTTCAAAGCAGGCAGGTTTGCCACTGTCGAACTGTCTGCCTACATGCTACTCTGCAAAAAAGGCGGACAGGGCACAAATATGCAAGATAGCGAAATGAGATGAAAACAACCGGACAAATTAAAAACATAGCCTAACGTCATGATTCAATTTTTGGCATGTGAAAATCATAGTCCGACTTGTCTTTTCAGTTCACGGCTGACTTTTTATATCATGTATACAGCTTTTGTCAAATGTATACGGGTTTCCCCATGCCTTCGCCTCATGTGTCGTTCGGCTGTGTGGCAACGTATACATGTACGGTGCTCCTGACACTAGACGCCTTTGTTTTGGGAAGTTTGAGAGTTGTTCTCTTGCCCCAGGAGCTTGTAACTTATGGCATAGCCCAATAACTTCCTCAACAAGCTGCAGTGCGCTCTGCTGTCACAGGCAACGTAGCCGGTACACGTTTGGCAATATGTATACCCTAGAGTAGATTGAGCCAACCAACTGCATTCAAGGTAATGCAACAAGAAATCGAGCGACCAAAGTTGCACTGATGGAGGTTGTTAAGGGCCTAACATTTATTATCGAAACTCACTGTACATGGTCTGTCGCGAATTTGTGAGGAGCAGTTTCAACGTTAAGTAGCAAGAGAGCTTAAGGTGTGCCTCGGCGTGCCACGAGCAACCCCAAGTCCTTTGGATGTCGATCAGGCACGCCATCCCCCTATTCCAGTTGTCTTGACGTTTTAAACCATGACGACACGTTTGCCGCAGTGTGACTCAACATGAGAAGCATCCATTGAGCCATCATTGAACCAGGAACTCATGACATCAGCAGACATCAGCGAACCATTCGCCTCAGAAAATTAACGCAACTTGCACAAAGTCGCGCAAGGCTGGGTCACAGCAGAGCTGGTGGACTAGACGCAGAATAGGTAAAAGTAGGACAAAGATGAGGAAGATAACGAAGAGAGCGCGTGTCGCTTCATGAAGATATATTTTCTACGCTACACGGCAAATTATACTGGCTAGACTCTTTTTTTTTCTATCTTCTTTTTTGTGTATGTTGCTTTATACCTCTGTCTATTTCTTTCTCTGTTTTTCTGTCTTTTTCTCTCTTTCTTTTTCTTTGTATGTCTTTGTTTCTTTATCTCTATCTCCGTGTAGTCGGTCTCTCGCCTTCTGTCTTTTTCTCAGTTTATCGCTCGCTTCTAAGTCTTTCTCTCTCTGTATATTTCTTTCTCTGTCTTTTTGTCTTTATCTCTCTTTCTCCACTTTCTTTCTCTTTTTTTCTCTTTCTTTCTATATCTGTTTCTCTCTCTCTCTCTATGTGTGTACTCAGTCTCTGGCCTTCTTTTTTCCCTGTTTCTATTTCTTTCCCTGTCTCTCTTTCAGTACTCGTTCTCCCATCCTCCTTTCCCTCCTCCTAACTCTCACATATCTCCTCCTCACACTCACTTTCATTTGCCACCACCTTGCTGTACTATACTACACAACGCTATGCTCTGCCGTGTCGGCGTGCCTAGATAGCCTAGTGGTTCGGACGCTTGCCCTCGGATCGTGGGTACGCGAGCTCGAATCTCGCCTGGGCAAAAAAAAAAAAAATTCTCTCGGTAAGAAATTCTGCTTTCTCTTTCTTCCTATTTCATTCTCCTTCAGTATCTTTCTTGCCCTCTCTCTATCTGTATTCGTTCTCTCGCCCGTCAAGTTATTGCGTCCCTCCCCGGAGAAATCGGCACACGTATTCTGGTAGCGAAGCTGAAGAGGAAGGCGATGAAGAAGTGGACGAAGAAGGCACGTGCCGGTTCATGATGACGATAATTTTCTAACTACAACACACGGCCAGCCTCGACCTTAACAGCTCTGCTGTAAAAGCTCACAGGGTCCCTTATGCATTTGCTATAAGACGACTCGAAGGCGAAAGCCATCTTCTCCTTCCTTTTCTTCTCTGTCGATCTATAAATCCTCTCCCCCACCTTCTACGAAAGCTTTCTGCACCTAACGTGGCTTTGCACTGCCTCCGTGATCGGCCCACCTTTGACCAAGCGACGATGTCATGTGATGATGTCATCATGCGACGTCATAGTGACATCATGATGATGTCATGACGTCACAAATTCTGGCGATCTTGACGTCATGAAGATTTTTCGCTGCCTCCACGATTGGCCTACCTTTGACCAAGCGACGATGGCATGCGATGAAGTCATCATGTGACGTCATGTTATGTGACGTCATAGTGACATTATGATGACGTCATGATGTCACATATGTTGGCGATCTGTGACATCATCACCTGATGATGATTTTTTTTGCATCACTCGAGTTGACGCTGACACCCCGACGCAGACGGTCAATTTTCGCGTTTGATGAGGCATCTAAGGCTTTCGTCTTAAAATCAATTACTGCGACAGCAAAGCAGGCTTTCCCAGTTGACGCCACCACCTCAACAGCAGGTACGTGATGTCAGTGGCGTAGCCAGGGGGGGGGGGGGCTCACCAGGCCCGTGCCCCCCTCCCCTCCCCCCTGAAAATTTTTTCCCATGGGATACAGAGCACAAACTGACACTCGACCCCACTTATCTGCCCAGACCCAATGTCGGATCAAGGAGGTGCCCCCCGCCCGAAAAAAATTTCTGCCTACGCCACTGCTTGATGTCGACGATGAGGATGATTTAGGGCGGGTACCCACTAAGGGGGATAGACCAACAATAGTTAGATGTGAATAAGCGCACAAGAAAAACCTTTCCTAAGAGAAAAATCTGAAAGGAAGTACCTTTTTGTGGGGTGAAAAACGTCTATTTGCTCCGATACAGTATTTCCACCTGTGCAAGCACGAAAATTAATGAATCAAGAGAAAATAGAATGAATCTCTGCGGACATGTTCCTTTTAACTTGAAAGAATATCAGCTGGCACATCTGGGCTCGAACTTCCAAAGTTTTTTCTTGCGCTGGCGTTCCTTGGCATTGAACATTCGCCTTCTCTAATAATATGTCTTGTATATGGCTTGGTTGGATTTTCCTGTTACAGACAATTTTAGCGTAAGACGTTTCTGCGAATACGGTCGCCCGTATAATCGCCGGAAGCACCCCCAGCACGCGACGAGCTTCCCGCCTCAAGAACAGAATGACCCAGTCCACCGAGCGCATACCATGCAATTCAAGGCCTCAAGACAAGCTGCTCAAAGAGCTGCATGTGACAGGCTTATTGCCTATAACAGTAATAATAATATCCGGGGTTTCATGTGCCAAAACCGCGACATGATTATGAGGCATGCCCTAGGGGAAGGCTCCGGAAATTTCGACCACCTGGAGTTATTTAACATGCACCGAAATCTTAGCACGCGGTTGTTCTCGAATTTCGCTCTCATCGATATGCGGCGGCGTCTGTGACCGGCAGTCGAACTCGCGTCCTGGAGCTTATCAGCCCAGCACCCTAGCCGCATATGTATTATTTGAACGTCTCCCCAGCCTTCAGTGCAATGTGACGATAAATTTTCATCCGTTCTTTTCGTCTACAATTTTTCCGAACAGCTTCTTAAATCTGCAGTGAAGAAGCTTTGTTATAGCTTTAGCGTTTGGCTCCTAAGAAGAACTAAGGCACTGTCATATACTTTGTTTTTGTTTTCCTTACTTGGGAGAAAATAATAATGCCATCCTTTCTCGAAATGCATGCATGAAGGGCGCTCTTACTAATATGCGGCGAACCGGATGCGTATAAGATGAAGTGCTCAGCCTTAGAGTAACTGATGAGAGAGTTCCTCGGATGTGCATCTTCTCTCGTACTTAAAAAAAAAAAAGAATTCTCTCTTTGACCCGCGTTAATGATATTCCATTCCATTTAATTAATGCACGGTGTATCTCTTTCGGGAACCGAGCTTAGCTGCGCGAGGAGCGACTAATGAATTGCCGCCTAGCTTCGTGGCTATATGGAGCATAATCCTTTCGCCCGAGACGATTCGTAATTTGCTTCTTCCGCTCGTGAACACCGACAACGAGGCGCCGCATGCGTGGAAGCTCGGCGCTTCGCGAAGTGTTATCGCGGCATTACGCATTCAGCGTAAAACATGATTTTTTAGCGATCTATAGAAGCCCTCCCCAAGAAAAGAAGAAAAGAACTACCTGCAGAAAGCCGACGCCAATAAAGTAGCATGGTTAAACAGCACAGTGATGCGAGCAGAAAGCTGGAAGAAAGTCGAAGTTAGAAAGGTTTCTATTCTGTTTATTTCAAATGCGAAGCACTTCATATAACGAACCAAAGGCACTTTCACCGTTTCTATCTATCTATCTATCTATCTATCTATCTATCTATCTATCTATCTATCTATCTATCTATCTATCTATCTATCTATCTATCTATCTATCTATCTATCTATCTATCTATCTATCTATCTATCTATCTATCTATCTATCTATCTATCTATCTATCTATCTAGCCGCCTACGTCTGGGCGCTCTCGTGGTCGTCTCCTTAACTTGTGATGTATATATACCAAAATTGACGTAGGAGAACATGAGTGTATGACGAACACGATCAACAGGTTATGGCATGAATAAGGTGACATGCGTGTCGCGTACGTCATGAAACCCTTTCCCACAGTCACGCGTGAAGAATACCCGCCCACCATGGCCCATAGAATGCGGGTATGCGCCACACGTGATTCACAGTCTATATCAACCCAAGAACGGCGAGAATAGACTTTGGAAATCTTGACGCGATAGCGTTAAGGAATCATGTCGCAGAAAATTCCGTGCCGGCGTCGGCGGCATTATCGATGAACGAAAAATCCCGATGGACGCAAAGAATAAAAATCACAATTCGAGGCGAAATCGAACCCATGTATCCTGCGTGGCAATCAAAACTTCTACCATAGTGCCACGCGAGCGCTCGAAACTGCTTTAGAAAAAGACCCTGTAAAGGCGTCATGTCCGGGTGACTTCATTTGTGGTTGCAGTGTTGGGTATGCGCTTTTATATTGATGCAATAAGCATTACATATGTACTCCTATGACCCTGCAACCTATAGTCAAGATTTGCTCGACCCAGCGCAATACGCCGACGACTGCTGCTTATGATATGCACATCGCACCGCAGCGTGCACTTTGTGGCGATAAAACTGATGCCTGTGCTCTAACGTAAGTACCGACATTACATCAGACCATAAGCTACTCTTTAGGCGACAGTGTAGTCGACGTACTACACAAAGTACGCAAAGGCCCAGATCCATTTCGTAACGCTTGGTTCAAACAAAAAAAAAAGAAAAATAGTAATAGTGCTGCAAAGGCTGACTGCTTCGCATGACATCGACTCCCACAATCTGTGGGATCTGCCGGAAGTTTATTATTTTTTTTTCATTGACCGGCCACCTTTGCTAACACGTCCAGTGTCAGGATTGGCTGAAATTCGTTCTTGCGGACAAATATGGCATAATAGATTTTTGCAAATACATCTCAGGGGTCGAATACACAACGCTTTTCCTTCTTATGTGATATGTATTCGGCACGTTCGAACGACGCCCGAATTTACAAAGATTTTCGTCTTGTTGGCGCCCTTAGCGACTGCATGTTCGCGTTCACTAACGGTACGTCCAGCGTTGCGATTAGCTAGAACTTACGATTCTAGCGTAAGAGCCTTTAATGAATACGGGCGGAAAAACTTAACGAGCACGAAGCATGTACGACTCACGAACTAAGTTAACTGTATACTTGGCAACATATAGACGCTGCTAAAATGCTCGTGCGCACTTCTTCGTACTCGCTCCCATTTATGCAGTCTTATCCACTACAAATACCATCATATCAAATAAGGGATCCGGTGGCCCCTTGTGTCTTATAAGATTAGGCAACACAGCAACGAGAATCGTGACGATATGTCACAATTACCTACTTGGACCGACAGTCCTTACTTATCGAACGTCCTTTACCTTTCCGTATGACGACGATTTGGATTAGGCACTTGCATTTTTCGGATGGTACGTGATGCACTATGCATACATCGCGTGTCCTCGGCTTTGACATAAAATACAGCAGACAACAAGTGCGTACATATGGTGAAGCCGACCGATTACATTATACGAGTGGGCTAAGCCTCTTTATCACCGCAATCGTCCATTTCGCAAATGCTATCGCTATAGAATACTCTAATCTAATGTACCGAACCAGCGACTGCGCATACGCGGCACGCGTGAGGCGCATAGTATAAGTGAGCGAACGGTAATGAACCCCTGATCTACTTATAGAACGCTGCAGCTTTTCAGCTCCTCTGGCTCCAACCTGGGCCGTGTTGTCTTTACGTAAAAGCGTGCGTTCTTTTCTCGGGCTCTGCCCTCCGTCCGGCGCTTACGCGTCGTCGTCGAGAGGTCGTTGGCTCGAGCTTGAGAATTGAGAGGGCGCCGGAGAGGAGACGAGCCTCAATACACCCTCCCAAAGACACCCTGGTCAGATCCTGCGCGCGCTTTCGTCCACCCCTATCCGCAAGAAAACTCGGCTGTCGCGGACGAACGTCGCTGAGGCGTACTCAGTATCTGTACCCGCAGTGGAACAAATCGAAGGTGCCAGCGGGGCTTGTTAGTTGTTTCTTAGTTATAGCATTTTTGCCCTTTTCGACGCATCCTGTCCGTAGAGAAGCGTTCGACGACAAATAGACCTTTCTTTGCGATTATAGTGTTTATTTTGTTAAGCGTAAGCGGCTTACATGAAAGCGGGTTTGCCTGTTATAATACGTGAAAGTACTCTGGTAGGGTTCAATGAAACTCGCATTTAAAGGATAAAGAAGAAGGTCGATAAAGGAAAAAAATGAAACCCGGCGCGGCGGCTCTGTTAAACATAGTCGGCTGCAGGAGAACCGCATGACGCAAACACGATCGGTGGCCGCTGAAAACGAGAGCTTCTCAGAACAGCGACGGATTGGCGAACCGCGGTCGCCTGTCGTTGCAAAAACGTCTGTCGCACGCTTGGCAGACGTGATGTCACCGAGAGAAACGTGCCACGTGCCGCCAGCCACGACTGCTGCGGCTTTGAGCTTCAAATACTTCGTGGCAATTTCACTGGGTCTGTTTCATTTCGATCTTCAGCTGCTTTTTATGTGTCCATTGAAGCACAGGCGGGCGCAGGAATCTCCATTAGGGGTGGCCAAGGTTCACCGCAGCCTTCCCCCCCCCCCCCGCCTCCCCGTTGGTGGAAAGGAGTTTTGCAATAAATGCAAAAGTGAAAATGAAGCAGCTTTTCATAACCGCCTGCCTTTGGTCCCCCACTTTCCGTGGGTAAACGTGAGAAGCAAGCAGTTGTTTAATGCAGTATCAGAGGTCCTGGGCGCCATATCGTCAAAAACATGTGTCGAGTGACGGGACAGGCCCGACTGAGTAAAGGCCTGACTTGGCGGCCCCTTTTGATTATCGGGTGCAGTGCAGCCGTCGTGGCCTGGAATCGAACCCGCGTCCTCGAGCTTAGCAGCGCAACACCTTACCTGCTACGACGGAAAGTGTGTTGCAGAGCTGACACCAGCTTTAGGGTTTATGTGTAAAGGTAGTCAATCTGAGATTAACTGGGTAATCGTGTCAGTAGTTGTGGCGCTAACGTTTCACTGCCCGTCGTGGTGGTTCAGCGTCTATGTTGCGCTAAGCACGATGCTGCGGTTTAGATTTTCGGCCACGGCGGCCGCGTATATGGATTGGGGCAAAAACACCCGTGTATTTGCAATTAAGTGCATGCATGTTAAAGATGCGCACGTGGTCGAAATTAATTAGTCCCCCACTGCTGCGCGTCTTATAACTTTATCTTACCGCTTAAAGCCCCAGAACCTTTAAACTTCACTGGTGCTTTTTTTCCGCGTGTGAGTTTTAGAACGACGGATCCTAAGTGCTCAGACTGACAATCCGCCCACGTCGTCAAGAGGATCAGTCGGCCGTGAGTTGCGGATAATCAAACTAGAACACATAATCGAGCAGAAAGCAAGTCGTCAATATAGCAGTTCACACGACGGGATGGATCACCGGTTTTGTCTGCGGACGAGCTTGACGTGGCTCTGTGCCGCCTTATCAGGACGCGCGCGCACACACGCACACAAAGCAGCTGAATACTGGCCTTGCGGCATGATTCGTTGCAGTTCAGCACCGTCAAACTCTTCTGCGAACTGATTCGATGGTCCGTCCCACCGTGTGAATCCAACTTTAGTTGAAAGCCTTAGCGCGATTCGGCCACGGATGTCCCCCCGCTATCGTACGAATTTAGTGCATTCTTTGCTCGCAGGGCGTACTAAGGACTGCAGAAAGGGATGTTTACGGGGCGCCTCTCCGCCAATTGGCCGCTTTGTTTTCGGCTGCGTCCCGCCTATAACCCCCCCCCCTCCTTCTACCCGACAGACAGGCGGAAAGCGTCGCGACACGGAACACGGCGGCCGGCCGGCCTCGCAGCCGCGTTTATTGCCTTTTTCCTGTGCCTCGCGCGCCCATTTGGAGGAGCGTCCTATGGAGCGTCGCTGGGCGCGCTCGCGTGCGCAGACGTATACGCGCACTACCAAATATAACAAGAGGCGAGGTCCTTGA
Organism: Rhipicephalus sanguineus; assembly: GCF_013339695.2. Lineage (NCBI taxonomy): Eukaryota > Metazoa > Arthropoda > Arachnida > Ixodida > Ixodidae > Rhipicephalus > Rhipicephalus sanguineus. The sequence goes on from NC_051176.1 coordinate 261,596,016, forward strand.
TAACGACTCTGCAGGCCCCTTCGCTCTGTCGCGCGCGAATTGTCGCCGCTTCGGCGAACTGGGTGGACCGCCCGGTTCCGTGGCGACGCAGCGCTGACTCAGGCGCGGCTCCGAGCCGGGCGAATGCGTCAGCGTGCGGGGCCGGTGCGGCGCTGTCTGCGACGGGCCAGACGCGGCGACGACGCCGCGTTTGGACGGCCACGTGCGCGCGTTCGCAACTGCGGTGCGTCTGATTTACGTCGCACTTGGCCGCGGCAGCGATTGTTTGGGCCGCGGTCCGCTTTGTTCTGGCCGACGAAGCTCCCCGTCGGCGGGTCGATTCGTTCGCCGGCACTTCGCTGGCTCGCGCCTTTCGCCGATTGCTGCTCCCCTCTGCAGTTGCATAAGCTCTACTCCGCGTGCTGACGTTCTCTGGCTAGCCACGCGCTCCTCCGGCGCACAAACAAAAGCCTTGTCTGGCCCCTGGAGCGCTGTCTCACCGCCACTGGAGCGGACGGCGCCTGCGGAGGCGGATATGTGCCCCCAAGGCGGCAGCAGGCGCGCCTATCACCGTCGCTCCGAGGGATGCAACACAAAGAAATGTGTCGCGTTCATATAAACCGGAGCACATGCATGGGACGGCTGGGCCCTGATATGTAATGCAACCTCGTCGTTTATTGATTACGACAGAATGCAAGTGTGCTTACCAAAGAGCCCGCTGTGTTAAGCATAACTGTTCAACAATAACGCCATGGCGTAGGGGCGACGGTGCTCTGTTCTATGATAAAGTGTAAAGTCTGTATTGGAAAGAAATGAAGTAGGATCGTTTAATATTGGGGCCGAATCCACAAGTCTTTTCGCTCGTATACGTGCTGGTTCACATTGGCCAACGGGCTTTCGTTACTGATATGCCTGGCATAATTAGTGGCTGAAATTTTATTTGACGAACAATTCTAGCGTAAGACATTTTTGTGAATACAGGCCCTGCACGGTCCCACACTGTGGCTGAACTCGCAAAGCTTGTTCGTAATTGCTTTTTGCCACTGGCCGGCCACCTTCACTAATATGTTCGACACCAGGATTGGCTGATGGTGTCTCTTACAAACAATTCTAACATAACAGAGAGAGAGAGAAAAAGAGCGAAAACTTAATTTTGAGCCCGGCAAGTTTTTGGGGTGAGCCAAACCCCTCCTAGGTGTCGCCCAGGCGCCCCTGGGTCCTGGCGGCGTCTTCGGCCTGCTGGACAGCCCATAGTCGCCCACGTAGACATTTATTATAATTCTTTTCTTTGATGCGGCCCGAGGAGTTGAACCTTGATTTTTATCCCATGTATTACTTCTATAACTGAGAATGCTCATAAGCCCGAGTCCTTCTTGCAAGCAGTGGCAGTGCTTATGCTAGAAGGCGGGTCTTCAGGCTTATTTTAATCTTCATTCTATGTTACCTTTTTGCTGGTTTGGCAGGTAACATATCGAAAGCAATACTGTTCAATGCGGACCGGCCATATATAGTGCAGTAACTGGCATTCGGACTCTCCTAACAAGACAATTACGGAGACCATATGTTGATCGTCGAGATAAAAAAGGCTGGTAATCATGGATTAGTCATGTATACAGATTAGAATCCTGCATAAAGCCTATCCACTACTACATCATCAATATTATGCAGTGAAGCAATGATACTGCTATGTTTGGCACTATAAATCTATTCGCTCTGTATTGATAGCAAGAGCGAAGAGTTTAGCGGCTGACTGCATTCATTTTTCTGTCGGGATGGTTGCTTGCCATTGACCGGCCACCATTGATAATATTGTGTCTGTTTATATGATTGTTGGCATCAGCTCTAACGAAGACGTCTAGCACAAGAACACTTTAGCAAATACGGGCTGCCCATATATTCACAAGCAACTTCATTACACCGAGATTATTCGTAAGTGCAGAGTCAGCAAATCGTAAACTCGGACACAGTGGGGAAGTCAGCTGGCCAATGTAAAGTAGCACTTATAAACGAAATGCTTTGTACATTCGGCCCCTGCACAGGGCAGAGCAGGATATTAAAACTACAAAGATATTTAACACAGTCGGGCTAGGCTATGGTGTCAGCCATTTTCTTTATTCTGAACACTCTCATCTTCATCGTCTTTCCTCAGGCCCTCTTTTACTTCTTCACAACGTCCACGTACACTCCCTCTCTTTCCAGACCCATCCCTCCTGTGATGATACCTAAGGACGTTTCCGATGGTCGCAAACTCCAGCCCACCGTCATCGTTGACGCAATCAACCCTCTTGCACCTTTTTGCGCCGCAATTTGCACTAAGCGATTCGGTCCCATGTAGTACACCTGGGCCCGTATTCACAAAAAAACATCTTACGCTAAAAGTTTTCGTAAGAGAATATTTCAGCCAATCACGATGCGGGACATATCATTAGCGTAGCCGGCTGACCAATGGGAAGACGCACTTACGAAAGAGAAGTTTTGTTAATTTGGCCTCTGCCTCGTACCGGGAAGACCTTTTCTTACGAGTATCGATCATATCTTTCAGCTGTACATGAGGTATCCGCGTGTTTTGACGGCGGTCGCAGTATCCCTTCATATCTCTATCGCTGGTGTGCTTCCGAAGTTTTGCTCTTTTCACACACTTTCAGGCGGTCAGCAATACGAAGCTGTTGATCAGCAGGGAGCAGCGGTGCCTTTCCGAATGCCGCGAAATACGGGCTACAGGCGATGCTCGCAGTGTACGACCGATTGTGATGAGCTACAGCTGCCTCCGGGCAGCACTTCCATCCGCCTTTAAAACTTGGGTACATGGAAATAAACTGCATCAAATCTCGTCTGCAGCTTCTTTCAACGCCGACATTGAGCTATTAGTCGCCGTGCAGTGAAGTGTGTGACGGTGGTTGAAACAGCCTCTGAAAAGCAGATTGAATGGTACATTTAGAGGAACAGACAAAAGCGCCACATTTTTCGGTTACAGCAGGAGCTTAGTCCATATGGCTTGTGTTGTGAAAGAGAAGCATTAAAGCAGAGATAAGAAAGAAAGTGAAGAGATTGGGATGTTAAAGGTACACTAAAGAGAAAAACGATTACTCTCGTATTGATTAACAACAATTTCACAATACCGAAAGCACAACTCTTACTGCGAGAAGGCGCTTGGTAAGCGAGAGGACGCGTAAAAAGAAAATACAGGTGGCGACGGTATACCTTGAAGTTCCCGCATCAGCTCACCGTGACGTCATAGAGTGCGACGGCGGCTGCCAGGGCCTACGTAATCGTTTATCGGTAAAAAATGTGCACATTGTGTGCCGAGGGACCCAAGGTCCTAACGTGGCAAGTTTAAGAAACTTTCATTGAACTGATGTGGCCAAAATACGCAAAATACTTTGAAATTCGTGACGTCGCACTGACGCCCTCGTCCGTACTTTCGGTACAGAATTCAAAAATGAAGCTTTGACGTTCAGTTGCTCTTCCAGTAATTGTCCTATGATGGCGATATCAATTACACTAGAGTTCTAAAAGAGTAATCTGTCGGTCTAAAGCAATTTAATATTTCACTTTAGTGTCCCTTTAAGATCGAACGCGTCGAGTTAGCGACCTCACGCTAGTGAAATGCCAGGAGGGGAATTCGACAGATGTGTGCGCTCATACAAGCAGCCTTCTACGGCATACACAGTTAAAGACGCCCACAGAAGCAGGTCGTTTTGAAAACGCACGAAAGTGCCTTCATGGCCTTCTGACTCAATGCTCGTCGGGAACGATGTTCCAGTGGTCTCTGTACGGTGGTTTGACGATCGCGTTCTCACCGCGATGCATTGCATATTGATTTCCTTTGTAAAGAAAATCGAGCACGGCCGTTTATGGGTGGCCTATGCTTTCTGCACGGACACAGACGTGGTGTTGTCGCTGTCTTTTGACTGTCCCGTTTGTTTCGCGCTATCTTGACCTTTTACGCAGACACCACATTCGCAGCAGTATGAACTATTCCAAGTAGGGCTGAATGAGCTCTCGGAAAGTCAACGCCCAACTACAACCAACCCAGGGGCGTGGCCAGGGGGGGGGGGGGGGAGGTTGGAGGGGTTCAAACCCCCCAGAAATTTTTCAGTTTTGCTTGCGTATATATACACGCGCACATACAAACGCACGCACGAACATACATAAAGTATGGTTGAACCCCCCCCCCCCCCGAAAAAATTTTCTGGCTACGCCCCTGAACCAACCCAGAAGGGATGTCTCGCGTCTTTGCTGTTCGGGTACAGATCCGAGTTCAGCGAAGGGTTTACTCTATGCATGCAGCCTGGTGAGCCCTGTATGTGCTGTAGGTTTTCCACTTGGCTAACACGAGTGTGCGTGCCAGAACACGAAGATGCATTGCAGTGTCCGTCCTACAGCGTGCAATCAGTGCGCAGTGGGCTTGTTCATGTATGAGACGTCATTCGTCACCTCTTTCTTTGAAATGATCGCTAAGTTATACGATTCACAGTTGGTCGAGGGCCTCATGTCATGCGAATGACTGCAGCATACACTGCAACGCCGGCTCTGAGTCGCAGAATACAGTATCGATCCCTTGAAGTGCAGCGCGGAGATCGTTCTGCAGCTGTAGAGTGGAAGTGCTCGCCTCCACTGCCGTCCTCCTCTCCTGGTTACGAAGCCCCGGAGGAAGGCCCACTCTGTCTTCAGTGTAAAGCTCGTAGCATCTACATTCAGTGGCAACCCGGGTACACAGATTGGATGTTACCGGCGAGAAAACACGTCAGTTTGTATTGCCCGGTGCCAGAGAGAGTTAAATGAACGTGAAAATATGTCATACACCGATTTCGCTTTCCTGACGCTTTAGCGATTTAAGCGACCGGAAAGAGTTCATATCCCCCAGGAGTCAGGGGCGTAGCCAGAGGTGTTTTTCCGGAGAGAGGGGGGGGGGGATTCTACCTCCCCCTTTTGTGGTGTTCGTGCGTGTGTTTGTGTGTGTGCGTGTGTATATACACATGCAAAATATTAAAATTTCGGGGTTATTGCACCGCCCAACCCCTCCTCTGGTTACGCCGATGCCCAGCGTAATGTTCCTACCAAACCTCTGCGTGCCTTGTCAGTGAATTAATGAGAATCCTCATGACGAACTTGGAGAATCTTTCGCAGTTTGAGGAACCCGTTCGCACAGGTCATGTCTACGTATATTGGTGTTCTCATGCCGTTCAGAGACGGTCGAAGCAGCTTTCGCATCCTATGAGAAACTTCGCACAAAGCATACACGCATGAACATGCTGTTAAATATACGCGAACTCGAGAGAACAAATCAAATTAGGCAGCGCATTTCCCTTCGCGAGTCGTCCGCAGAAGCTTCTAGTGGACCGCACTTAGCGCTCTGTTGCGCCCAATTATCACACCTCGCAATTTTTAACTAATTGAGCGTGCGCGGAGTTGCACATTGTTTCTGCCCGTCCATTCCGGCGTCGCAGTGCACGCATCTGTCATCTCGGCGGTGATCACCGTCGGTGTCAGGGGCGCCCACGAGTCTCCGATCGCTGCCTCGTCGCTGGGAGACTCAAGGTAGCACGTCAGGGCCCGCTTACGTAAGCCGGGCAGCCCGCTGTGTGCGAGTTCATCGGCTCGGCGGCGGCAGCGTCTGGCGGGGAGGGTCGGGGAGGGGGTTGGGGAAGGCCGCCGGCGCGTGAGGCGGCGCGACGTCCGGCCCGTGCATCCTTTGTCGCGGTCACGTCCACTGCAGCTCGAGCGAACGCCCTCGCAGCACTGCTGTTTGCGGCGGCGGCGGCCCGCCGGCGGGACCTCAGATCCCGTGTCTCGCTCCTGTCGGCTGCTCCTTTTCATGACGCGCCGTCGTGTCGATCGGAATAGACTAAAAGAGAAAAAAAAATCACTTTCATCGGCCGGTTTATTGCTGCTGCAGTATGTTGCAGAACGAGCGGCTTGTCCATTCGCGACCTTGGCGCTCCTGGCGCGCACGCCAGCTTGCTTAATTATCGCTGCTTTTAATGCATGCGTCTGGAATGGGCCGATTGTCCCGGCCGTCTGCTCGGGCAGCCGCTGGCTACTCGCGTATATACCTGCGCAGCGACCGCTACGCCGCTGCTCCGCGGAACGCGTCCCGCGCTGTTCCAGTGCCATCCTGGCAACGCTTACTATGCGCGCCATAGCTTTCCTTATTGTAACTGGCGATAATGTGCATCGGGAAACTCGGAGACTGGTTTCGTACTACATTCTTCTTCGCTGTCTTTTGGAATATAACAGAACTGAGCTTATTGAATGCAACGAACATCTTTTTTTTTCTTTTCTTTGGGGGAGGGGGGCGGGTTCTTTAAAATACTGTAGCTGCGAGTAACTCATGTTTCGCGTGTACCTGCGAGTGGTGTCATCAAAGTGTACCGCTATCACTCACTTTGTCGACTTGCGTAAAAAAAAAAAACCAAAGTAAATTACAACAATATGGCGCTCGGCAAGACCGACGAGTTTCTGCGCAGCATGGTCGTCAGTTAAGGAGGGAAAAGGCGTTCCCGTCTAACCTCCCCGCCTTTGTTTTTCTTTTTCTTTTTTGTTCTGGAATAAACTTTGCGTACAGAAATGTCAGTCCGGCATGACTCCACCTTTCAGCACCCGACCGTCACCCCCACACTGCGTACGCGTCAGCGTTTCGTTTTGCGTAGTGAGCATGATGGCCACGTTGCAAGAACGGAATGTAATCCGTGCAGTCGATGTAAATTTTTTTATGGATCGCGAGGATTAAGAAAACAGCGGGGCCCGTACTCACAAAAACGGCTAAAAATCTTCGATAGAGAATATTTCAGCCAATTACGATGCGGGACATATCATTAATGAGGCCGGCTGCTGACCAATGGGAAAACGCACTTAAAGAGAAGTTTCATGAATTCGGCTCCTGAATATTGGTGCCTGGTAGTCTAGTCTCCACCCTATACTATATTAGTAGATATGAACAAATATATGATAATGTCGTGTGCGTGGTTTTATCGAGTCGTCGTGCCGCCTAGGTGACCCAGTGGTTACGGCGCTTGTCTGCTGACCCGAAAGGCGCGGATTCGATCCCAGCCGCGGCAGTCGCATTTCGATGGAGGCGAAAAGCTAGAGGCCCGTGTAAAATCCCAGAAATTGTTATTATTATTATAGAGTCGTCATCATCGTCATATTCTATATACGTCCACAGCAGGACGAAGGCTTCTCCCAGTGATCTCCAATTTACGCTATCTTGTGCGAGTTATTCTATTTTATTGCTACGAACTTCTTAATGTTATCACCCCACCTAACTACGTGCCGTCCGCGTTTCCCATCTCTTGGTGTACATTCCGTTGCTCTAATTGGCCACTGGTTGTTTGTGCTATAATAACGCGTCCCGCGCCCAGGTCGATTATGTTTTTTTTATGATTTTTTGTTTAATGTCAGCTAGAATATCAGCTACCAATGTTTGTTCTGTGATCTATTTTTAACTTTACGCCCATGCATCACTTTCCGTCCCATCGAGCGCTGCGTGGTCCTTAATTTTTCTTTACCTGGTATGTGGCCGCAACTTGTACGAAGAGTCAACGTTTTCTAAGATTCCGCGTTGCGTAGACTTTTGATACCATAGCAAGCGTATGCATAAGCGCCGGCCCCGCGCTATACGCTTGCTGCTCTCGTATTCTCGGCTTTTTCAGGACAGTTTCGGACTGCTCGTTTTTACGGAGTGGCTCAATAGCGGGCGATGTGCACGTGGCTGTACTTTTCGATGACTTGTAATCTGCATGGTTTCACGCACGGGTGCTCCAGTGTATTTGCTGTCGTGACGCACATCACCGCATTCTGACATTTGCGTGCAGCGTACTTGGAGTGGTAAACGCTCTGAGAGCTCTGAGAGTTATCGGGACAGATTGCCACTCAACTGAAGATTAATCCTGAATGTTCATTCGAAGCAAAGGTCATGGAACTACAGCTTTCTTATTTTGGTCACGTTAGATGGTATTCTTCAGGCCACAATGAAACGTCTTGGTGGGCGTAGATAACTTGTACTAAACATACATCAATGACGTTCATATTGCCGCGAGTCTTATATTTCATGAGTTGAAGCTTCACCCACAAAGACTGTGGGCAACGCGCTGCGCAGGCATCGCCGTGATGTGTAGGAAGCTTCACGATTGTTTTGGAGCAATCCGTAAGATTGCACGCCGCACGAGAATGTTCCAGCTTTGTCGAGAGATAACGCCGCCAACAGCGATATCGCTGGAAAGTTCGATAGCGCCTGTATAAAAGCCGACGCGCTTGACTGCTTGTCAGTTGATCGACGGACGACGCCCTGTTCGCCGCTATCATTGTACAGCGTGTATTGCTGTAGTTCTAGTTCTCAGTTTCTCGGCCACAAGTTCGGCCAAATAAACAGTTTCATCTCGGACGTGCTGACTGTTGTCTTCATCGACGTCACGACCACGTGACAATATACTCACGGTGTCATCAGAAGTCGTCATCAACTCGATGGCGCCTATAGCAGCAACGAAAACAGCAAAATATACAAGCAAATGAAACGATAAGGTACGCACCCGTGCACACGATCGTCTTCAGATGAGTTAGGCGTCTCCATGTGCGCCCTAGATAATTCGCTGAAAATTAAACCTTCCTGCACGGCCCAGAAACGACTGAGCAACGGCCGCCGATCTTGTTCAGATCATTCAAGAAGTCATTCTCTTACCGTATAAACAATTCTTACAGCGTAACTTATGATCCCATAAGCCTGGCGCTTGGATGTAAAAAAAAAAAAAGAATCTGATCGGGCGCCACGCTGGCGAATTGCACCGCCTTATAACAATAACAGTTCTGTCGGTCTGTGTGGACTACGTGCGTGAGGTACCGCGCGTTATGTGCTTCCGGTGGTTAGGTACCCTGGGGTGGGGTTATAGTTCCCGGTCTTTGCAAGCTGGGTTGGCCAATCAGGCTGGAATCCGACAGGGTCTCCTAGCGAAGCGCCTGTAGATCACGGCAGATCCTCGTCCGTCTGTTTCATCTGCCGAGTTCCCCCCCCCCCCCCCCCTCCCTTCCCGTATCGGAGTTCCGCCCTCCACTCCTTTCGCCCCGCTGCCGGTTCGAGACAACAGCAGGGCGCGCCCGGCGCCGCTTCCGTCGGCGCCTGCCGCGGATTCAATCTCGCAGCGCGCCCGTTCACCCCGACTCGCTGGACAGATACCCTTCGGCGCTCATGTCGCCCGACGGTTCCCTACCCTTCTCGGGTTTGAACCTTCTTTTCTTTTTCGCCTTTCGGTATAACCCCATGGCTGGGCAGCGCCGAGTCAATAATCGCGCACGTGCGCTAAGCCCCGCGCACACTGGAATGGGATTAGCCGCCACGGCGATCAGCGCTCGCGCTGTTTTGTGGGGTTGCGCGCCCCGGGCGCGCTGCATCTGATACCTGTCGCCGGGGTGCGAGCGCGGAGCTTAGTTGCCTAATCGCCCAAATAAAGATGGCGCCGCTGTCAGTTCAAGACGGGGCAAGAAATAGAGAGAAAGTGCCCTGGTAATCGCGCGCGTCTGAGGCCGTTCTCTTCGGCTCAGCTAGAGAGGCTTTACACCCGTCTCGCGTAATCCTCGCAGCCGTCCCGCCGCTCAAACGCCCCTCGGACACCGCTGCTAATGGCGGCCACCACTCGCTCCCAACGCAGTACGTACTTTCTTTTTCTTTTTGGTTTATCGTTGCCGCGCCAGCTCCGAGCGGGACCAGGCCTCCATGGCCGGCAAGTGTGCGCTGCTACATCCTTGCTGCGCACCCGTACAACATTGGCCGAGCACTATAGCCACCTCTCTTTACCATAGCCTTGTCAGAGCGTAAGTTCAACAGACCAATTCTGGAAACGGCGTTACGGTTGCTCGCCGCGTATGGCTCAACACATTGCAAGCGCGGTGTTGGCTTTCATCGCGAGGAGCGTTTTGTCTTAATATCGCCGGCAAAAGTCCTAACTCGCCTGCGCAACGTTGCTGTCTGTGAGCACTAATGGTCCACTGGCTGTGGGTGTCTTTTAGATAAGAGTGCCACTGCAGACAGCTCGTTTCGCGGAATCTGCTCCGCTTGCCCGATTCTCGCATCGCTAAAAAAGAAAACATGTTAGCCAGCTTGAGCTTATCGCATCCCCTCCGGACGCCCCTCGTAGCCTACTCCATGTGTAGAGGCACGCATCGTCATGGTGTGAACATCGTTCACTGGTGATACTATCGTTTGTCTGCATGGCATTCTCTCCGCGTATGGCGCCTAAACGCGCTATGCCACCTACCTGCTATGCCATCACCATGCCTGCCATTTCGCATCTGTGTTGCTGGTTATTCCTTCTGTAAAGCTATGATTGGGGTAGTTAGTGGCGGTTGCGGCGCTGGTGGTGGAACAGATGAGTTTCACCTGGCAGTTAAGCCTGCAAATGCTCCGTCTGTAGCACCTCTTTCCAGGGTACACAGTCTGAGAAAAGAGCGTGCTTAGCCAAGGAAAGGGGCACAGCGCATGGCTACCTGCCAGGAAGAAGGGGCACATATATATTAAATAATAAATGCATAAGATGACACATCTCAAATTTTAAGTAAAACGATGAGAAAGATTATAGTGCTGCAGTACGAACACACACGCACACACACACACGCGCGCACGCAAGAGTAATTCATAATGTTTCTTTTTTTTTTTTTCAGGTGTGCAGTCCTATAATACAGCAGCAGCATTTCGTGTCGCATATCGCACAGGCGCTGCTTTGCCACGGGCAGAGGAAGTACCGCAGCTTCAAGCCTGTCGCTCTGCGACAGGCTTGAAGATGCTACAGGCTTGAACCTATATAATAATAATATCTGGGGTTTAACGTCCCAAAACCACCATATGATTATGAGAGACGCCGTAGTGGAGGGCTCCGGAAATTTCGACCACCTGGGGTTCTTTAACGTGCACCTAAATCTAAGTACACGGGCCTCAAACATTTTCGCCTCCACCGAAAATTACAGGCTTGAACCTGTCGCTCTGCGTAGTAACAGAAATAATCACACAGGACAGACTTCCCGTGTGTAACATGTTGTGCACACTCGAGAGTCCGACTGTTTAATCTTGTGCTTGGAGTAGTTTGTTTAGGCAGCGTCGAGTCTGATCCGTTGAATGCATGTTTCATCTTGCCTTCTTAATCTTTGTGGCATATGAAAGCTACTCGACGGATCTATTCTGTGTAGCGGCCCGCACTGGTTACTTGCGTCACACTATAATGTTCGCTGCAGATTCGAAGCAAACGCAGATGCCAGAGCTGCATCTTGAAAAAAAGAATGTAAATTTTCTCAGAGGTAGTGTCATGTGTGGCTCTGGCCATGGAGTCAGCACGAACATTGCCTCGTATACCGCAGTAAGCTGGTAGCGTCTGCAGGACAATATCGTGGTGAAGTTCATGAACATTAATACCTGCACGCGCGACGACTTCCCCAGAATGTTCGGGCGAAATGTTCCCCATATTTCTTCAGCTTTGCATGTGTATATATATATGTGTGTATATATATATGTGTGTGTATATATATATATGTGTATATATATATATATGTGTATATATATATATATATATATATATATATATATATATATATATATATATATATATATATATATATATATATATATATATATATATATATATATACGCACGCATACAAACACACGCACGAACATAAAGGGTAATTGACTCCCCCCCACCCGAAAACATTTCTACAGCTACACCCCAGGACCTGACAAAGGCAAGTCCTCTTGCCGAAACGTTAGCTCTAGCGACATAATTCAACACTTTCACATGCGTACTGGATCTGTTAGACGCCAATCTAACTAAACTGCTCCCAATAACCCTTGATATTTACGTACGCTCTGAAACCTCCGACCAGAAAGAGCGTTGTGAGTATATTTAGTTATCACATAGGAGCAATCGCCCCTAGCTGATGCTGGACGAGGCTTCTCCGGGATCCTAAATGCGAGAGACAAGCACGAATGCCTATCGATTTTCAGGCACTTAGGCATTGCATTCGCTCGTAATAAGGCTAAAAGCTTTCCGACTTGCTACGTTTCTGAGTACTATGTATTTGTTGCAGGCGCAGTGGGCTGTTTCGTCTGGCACGCTGTTCACTTGACAGCGTGTATCAATGTAACAAGCAAGTGGGACCCGGATTGCGAAGCGTCTCGTGCGCATGCATGAACACTCGCGCAAGAGCGATCACTCGGCGATCAGGGGAGCGAACTAAGTGGCAGCCAAGGCGCCGGTCAATGACGGTTCTTAAGATGGAAAACTTTGCGTATCCGCCACCAATGATTACCTAATTATTTATAACCGAAAGCTTTCTAGCTGTACTTTAAACGATGGTGTCACCAATGTAATCGATAACGCAAGACCCCCTGCTAAGTCTAACCTACAGAGATTTAGAATCGCCACTACGCTGCGCCGCAGTGCGAGCCATGGGCGTTGCACTGCGTATGGAAGAATGATGTGAGCTCGACGCTCAGCCAAATTTACGAGCTCGGCCTTGCGTTGTAAGGCAACAGCGAAAGGTATGGGGTGGAACGTCGAAGCCTAAACGTAGGGGCTCATTTTGAGAGCTTCTATTTTTTCCACCACCGCATAGCTTAAAGACAGAAAGAGAACGAGAATACAGGCGAACATCTTTTATGTCGTTTCTGCCTCACGTTATTGGCTCGATCTGCTGGCTATAAGCCAAGAGTCCCGTAAAAATGGCTTGTTAGAGTGAGTGAGTGAATGAGTGAGTGAGTGAGTGAGTGAGTGAGTGAGTGAGTGAGTGAGTGAGTGAGTGAGTGAGTGAGTGAGTGAGTGAGTGAGTGAGTGAGTGAGTGAGTGAGTGAGTGAGTGAGTGAGTGAGTGAGTGAGTGAGTGAGTGAGTGAGTGAGTGAGTGAGTGAGTGAGTGAGTGAGTGAGTGAGTGAGTGAGTGATGAATCTTGGAGAGATATGTCTGGCGACAGCCTTCGCATGCTACTCCAAATGGTTATGACGAAACTTTAATACATCTGCGCTGTGCTACATATACACATACACACAGCCTGTGTAAAACGCATCACAACACTAGACAAGCTAAGTTATTTCGTTCGTGTTAGTGCTTTTGCCATTCGTCAATGATCTATGCGACGGCTCCCTTCTCTGCCTTCTCCGTGGTCAGACATAAAAGGTATTACTGAGGGCCTCGTTAGTGCATGATTGACAAAATTATAGTGCGACAATCGGAGTGGTTGGTGCTCGCTAGCAGCCATGCTTTTTATTTTGTGTAATATCGGAAAGAAATTTTCGATGAAAGATCATGCTGCCCTCAAGTATCGTCGTACTTGCAGCGCCTAGGAATGAGGACCTGCTGCCGCTACGTTCGCTCACTGTCTGATTGCGCTGCACCCACGACGAAGATGCAGTGAACAGTTACGCTTGACAAACGAATTTTCTGGCTCAAGACAGAGTGTGGAAATATGACAAGAAGTAGCAGTTTTTTGTTGTCTCTTCGAGATCGAGTACACGGGTAATGGAAAATGTAGCAGGGAGGTCTCCTGTTAACCACTCCTTGTGCACTTCTCTCGAGTTGTAGAAGGCTGAAATAATTCTTTTTTTTTTTTATCACTTAACATTACCCCGTCTCCCGAGACATCGAGATATCCAAGCGACATGCGGAGGATTTCTCGGTATACACACCATTACTATCGACCGATGCAGAGTTAGGACAAGAAAGCGAATAGAGAGAGAGAGGAAAAAAGAGGCGAGACAGTGACGTCATTTTCTGTGAAGCCGGAGAGATTTCGAAATGGGGTACAGTGCTAGTCACGTGATCGCAACCACTCCCATTTGGGAGGCTGACGCGCGGCGTTTCGGTCCAGCGGTTGGGGTAGGACTTGGTCGCGTTGCTCTTACCTTAACGACGCAAGCTGGCACTAACGCGGCAAATTCGCCGAGACCAGCTACAAAGTAGTCGGCTAGAATAGCAATATTTTGTCCGCGAAAGAAAGCGAAGAAAACAAGCTGGGCCTGTTGCAACGCTGGTGCCGTTGACGGTGACCCGGCTTTTCGAGCTCGGGTTAATCGCCTGGTGAGCAAAAGTAACGCAATTGCTTCCGCATGGCGGAAGTCATGCGATAATAAGGGCTTGTTCCCGCATTATCGCATGACTTCCGCCATCCAGTTTCTAATGCATTAGGAGCACGACGGTGCCTTGCTGTCCTTCGTGCAAGATCGCCGAGATGCTCAGTGTTATCTTTTGCCCTTTCTTTCTTTCTTTCTTTCTTTCTTTCTTTCTTTCTTTCTTTCTTTCTTTCTTTCTTTCTTTCTTTCTTTCTTTCTTTCTTTCTTTCTTTCTTTCTTTCTTTCTTTCTTTTACGGCCGACTTTGCTTGTGCAACGCTCGTTTTCTGCTAAAGCGGGGTTATATTTTTTTGATGTTTTGTAGATTATTAGTCTAACAATGTTAATTGCCGTTCAGCGTGTATGTTATTGTCGTTCAGCGTGTAGCCATGTGGAAATATCAAAGTGTGGTCGTAAGAATTGTAATGATTCATTCTGTGCGTGTATTTTTTTAAACTCTATTTTACATTATTCTCGCTCGCAGACCGGCCGATCTGGACAATGTTGCGGGTGTGGCTTTGTGCAAATACATGACGCAGGGCTAAAGAAAAAGGAAAGCTTAAAGAAAATCAAAACTAAGGAAACCTTTGAGGCCGGGAGGAAGGTTTGCAAAATTCCGCTCGTTGTCGTTAAAAACAAAAACAGTGAACGTAACAGCTGCAGTGGACAGCGTCTGATTTTGGGCATGCCATAGGCATTCAGGTAAACACCATAAACAAAGAAGGGAGAAGGAGGAATAAAGTTTATTCAACAGAGCGAGCCGACGCAGAGTTCTCCCAGGTGGGCGGTGTCCCTAGTCCAATGCCGCGGGCCAGAGCTAAGAGCTTGGCCCTGTTCACCAGACGTCGCTGGTCTTGAATAACTTTTTATGTGTGCAGTGTGTAGTGCATTACATGTGCTCATTATGCGTTCATTACATGTATATTAGGGCGAAAGCCTTAAATGCCTCACCAAACGCGAAAACTGACCGTCGGCGTCGGCGGCGTCAACACGAGTGACGAAAAAAATCATCACGTCATGGCGTCATCACACATCGTCATCATGACGCCGCATATCGCCAAAACGTGTGACGTGATCATGACGTCACGAAGTCGTCAGGTAACATGACGTCATCACAGGCTTGTTCAAACAGGGACCGATCACGGAGGCAGTGCAAAACCACGGGAGGCGCGGAAAACTTTCAGAGGTGATGGGAAGGATCAATACATCCACTGATAAAAAAAAAGATGAAGAAGAATAATTGCTGTGCTGTCGCCTTCGAGTCATCTGAGGCGAATGCTTAAGGGACCCTGTGAGCTTTTGTTATTGTTTCCCGAAACTAACTTCATTTCAATTTGACCTCCTGTAAACAGATCAATACGCAGTGGTTTTCGGGAAAAAAATAGAAAGGTACCAAACATACAAAATAACACCTGTACAGCATAGAAGAGATAGCGTTTTTGTTGGTGTTTAGAGGACGACAAAGTGGTGCCGGTCGATATGTCCTATCGAGTACTGATAGACTAAATCAGCACTTGATAGTTCATATTTTGGTGCTAGTCCCTTTGATCGTGTGCCAAAGGCAGCGTATCAGGTTCGGCATGAGTACATCATTGTTACCTGGTGTTTGACACGTAACCACCCTTTTCCTAATTATAAGCAATTTACTTGACTTTGTGTTATTCTCTAGCTGCATCAACGGAAATTGGCGACGACACCCCAGTTGAAGACGGTTTCGAGAGAGCTGTTCGCCGGAAGGCGAATAGAAGAAACCTCAAGGGATGGTCTACGTCAAGTAAGTCAACGGTCATGAACAACAATTTCTTTCGATGGCTCCATCCCTTCCTTTTTCTTTTGTTTTCACCCGCGCACGCGTTTGTGCGTGTGTTGCTGGGGAAGAGTGGGTTGGGGGGGAGGGGGGTAAAGGCACATGCCATATAGATGTGGTTCACAATCTCGATCACCGCACACAATTCACTTTGTGCCGGACATTTCGCTTTGCGCCAGCGCAGCGCTGTATGAGCAGAGGTCTGCGTGCGGCGGCCAAGAAGTGGCACCAAAGTAGCGCGTCGTCCTCTGTTCGACCAGGGGCGTAGCCAAGGGGGGGGGGGGGTTGGGGGGTTCAACCCCCCCCCCCCCGAAAATTTTCAGTTTTGCTTGCTTATATATACACGTACACATACAAACGCACGCACGAACATACATAAAGTATGGTTGAACCCCCCCCCCCCCCCCCCCCCCGAAAAAATTTCTGGCTACGCCCCTGCGTTCGACGATGACTCCATCGGTAAGGTGTGCGCTGAGCGCGTCCGCCGATGCCATAACTGGAAATAAAGCGGTGCATGAGCGGATGTCTGTCTCCTGTGACAGCCACCCGCGCATCAGTGCAATGCGCCGCACGACACAATAGCAAGCTTTGGTCCTATGCGAAACGCGGTGTTCTTACGTTCTTGCGGCCGTCTGCGAAACGCGGCGTTCTTACGTGCGCAGTGCCGTTATGGAAGCAAAATACGCAATGCTAAAGCTTGTTATTGTCCGCAAAAGCCACACTACCTATCGCGTTCTTTTAGTCATAATACAAAATTTTTTGAGCCAGTTCTTTCCGAACGATGAGCGACGCAACCGATGGAAATGCTTCGTCGACCATTGCTACTAAGCAATCTATTTTCAGTGACGCCGACGCCAGAATCCAGAGGCTCGCAGCATCCAAGCGCCGCCGCCGAGAGGACCCTGGCTCCCGCGCCACCGAAGCGGAAGCTCATTGCCACCGCCGAGACATACATGCATGTCTCTCTTCAGTTCTCTGCCTCATATATCGCAAAATCAAAATGCCTAAACAGCTGGGCTAAAATGTCGCATTACCGAGTATCGTAATCGTGACCCGCCACCGTGGTCTAGTGGGTATGGGGCTCGACTGCCGACCCGAAGGTCGCGGAATCGAATCCCGGCCGCGGCGGCCGCATTTACGACGGAGGCGAAAATGTTCGAGGCCCGTGCACGTCAGGTGCACATTAAAGAACCCGAGGTGGACGAAATTTCCGGAGCCCTTCACTACGGCGTCTCTCATAATCATATAGTGGTTTCGGGACATTAAACCCCGACAATTATTATTATATCACGAGTATCACGATGGCGTAGTGGGTAGAACATCAGCTTCGCATGCAAGAGGTCCGTGGTTCGAATCCCGGTGCCGGACAATTCCCAACCGGATTAAAAAAAAAAAAATCCGCGTGATGATGGAATTGTGTAAAAAGGCCTGGGGTGCAGCCTCACTGGCGACCACAGCCAGCAATGCACTCCCTCACCAGAGCAGGATTGGCCACCCTGGTGTAGTACTTGGCCACTACCTCCCACATGAATACACCAATTGGCCCTCAGTCCCCAGCGGCTGCGAAGCAACTGACCAAGGCGGCGGTCAGACCTGCGACGCAGCAGAGGGTGCTAAGAATCTCTGGGTCCGGACAGGCCGTCATTGGAATCTGAACTTGGCTACATATAACGCTAGAACTTTATCTAGTGAGGCGAGTCTAGCTGTACTATTCGAGGAATTAGAGGGTGTTAAATGGGATGTAATAGGGCTCAGTGAGGTTAGGAGGCCACAGGAGGCTTATACAGTGCTGAAGAACGGACACGTCCTATGCTATCGTGGCTTAGCTGACAGAAGAGAACTAGGAGTGGGGTTCCTTATTCATAAAAATATAGCTGGCAATATAGAGGAATACTATAGCATTAATGAGAGGGTGTTATGTATCGTGATTAAGTTTAATAAGAGGTACAGGATGAAGGTGATACAGGCCTATGCGCCTACATCCAGCCATGATGATCAACTGGTTGAACGCTTCTACGAAGACGTAGAATCAGCAATGAGTAAGGTAAAGACACAGTATACTGTACTGATGGGCGACTTTAATGCAAAAGTAGGCAAGAAGCAGGCGGGAGATCATGCAGTTGGGGAATATGGCATCGGCTCTAGAAATGCCAGAGGGGAGTTACTAGTAGAGTTCGCAGAACGCAATAATTTACGGATCTTGAACACCTTCTACAGAAAACGGACTACTCGTAAGTGGACGTGGAGGAGTCCTAATGGCGAAACTAAAAATGAAATAGACTTCATAATGTGCGACCACCCGGGCATTATACAGGATGTGGAAGTAGTTAACAAGATCCGATGCGGTGACCATAGAATGGTAAGATCTAGAATTCAACTAGACGTGAGGAAGGAACGGCAGAAACTGATACGCAAGAAGCCGATTAATGAACTAGCTCTGCGAGGGAAAGTACAGGAATTCAGAGTTTCACTTCAGAATAGGTACGAGGCTTTAACCGAGGAAACCGACCTTAGCGTTGACGCAATGAATGATAATCTGACTAGTATCATTAAGGAGTGTGCAGTGGAAGTCGGGGGTACAGTCGTTAGACAGGACACTGGTAAGCTATCCCAAGAGACGAAAAACCTCATTAAGAAACGTCAAGCTATGAAAGCCTCAAATGCAACAGACAAAATAGAGCTGGCGGAGCTTTCGAAGTTGATCAATAGACGTAAAGTAGCCGACTTAAGAAAGTATAATATGGAGAGAATTGAGCATGCTCTAAAGAACGGAAGAAGCCTCAAAGCTACGAAGACAAAACTGTGCATAGGCAAAAATCAGATGTATGCGTTAAGGGACAAGGATGGCAAGGTCACAACCAATATGGATAGAATAGTTGAGAGAGCGGAAGAGTTCTACAGAGATCTGTACAGCAGCCGAGACAGTCAGGATGATAACGTAAGAAGCAGTAATATCCCAGAGGAATCTGACATCCCACCAGTATTAACAGGAGAAGTAAAGAAAGCCCTAAAGGGAATGCAAAGAGGCAAAGCCGCTGGTGAGGATCAGGTAACATCAGACCTGTTGAAAGACGGTGGAGAGATTATGTTAGAGAAACTGGCCACCCTGTATACGAAGTGTCTCTCGACAGGGAGGATACCAGAATCTTGGAAGAATGCCAACATCATCTTGATCCATAAGAAAGGGGACGTCAAGGACCTGAAAAATTACAGGCCCATCAGCTTACTGTCCGTTGTCTACAAGCTATTCACAAAAGTAATTGCTAACAGAATTAATACGACATTAGAGTTTAATCAACCAAGGGACCAGGCAGGATTTCGTACAGGCTTCTCAACAATAGACCATATTCATACTATCAATCAGGTGATAGAGAAATGCGCGGAATACAACCAACCCCTATACATAGCCTTCATAGATTACGAGAAGGCATTTGATTCGGTGGAGACATCAGCAGTCATGCAAGCACTGCGGAATCAGGGCATCGACGAAGCCTATATAAACATAATGGAAGAAATCTACAGCGCATCCACAGCCACTATAGTCCTTCATAAAGAAAGCGACAGAATCCCAATAAAGAAGGGCGTACGACAGGGAGACACGATCTCTCCAATGCTATTCACTGCGTGTTTACAGGAGGTTTTCAGGGCCCTAGATTGGGAAGAATTAGGGATAAGAGTTAATGGAGAGTATCTCAGTAACCTGCGCTTCGCTGATGACATTGCATTGATGAGTAACGCGGGAGACGAATTACAGCTCATGATTACTGAACTGGATACGGAAAGTAGAAGAGTAGGTCTGAAAATTAATATGCATAAAACTAAAGTAATGTGGAACAATCTTGGCAGAGAACAGCGCTTCGCGATAGGTGGCGAGACGCTGGAAGTTGTAAAGGAGTACGTCTACTTAGGACAGGTAGTAACCGCGGAGCCGAACCATGAGAGTGAAATAACTAGAAGAATAAGGATGGGATGGGGCTCATTCGGCAAGCATTATCAAATCATGAATGGTAGTCTACCACTATCTCTCAAGAGGAAGGTATATAACAGCTGCATCTTACCGGTACTTACCTACGGAGCAGAAACCTGGAGACTTACAAAGAGGGTTCAACTTAAATTGAGGACGACGCAGCGAGCGATGGAAAGGAAAATGATAGGTGTAACCTTAAGAGACAGGAAGAGAGCAGAGTGGGTCAGGGAACAAACGGGGGTTAAGGATATCATAGTTGAAATTAAGAAGAAGAAATGGATATGGGCCGGCCACGTAGCACGTCGGCAGGATAACCGGTGGTCATTAAGGGTAACTGACTGGATTCCAAGAGAGGGCAAACGCGTGAGGGGAAGACAGAAAATTAGGTGGGTAGATGAGATTAAGAAGTTTGCAGGTATAACGTGGCAACAGAAAGCACAGGACCGGGTTGATTGGCGGAACATGGGAGAGGCCTTTGCCCTGCAGTGGGCGTAGACAGGCTGATGATGATGATGATGATGATCGTAATCGTCGATCACTTTTTGCATTTCGCCCCAATCGGAATACGGCCGCCGTGGTCAGGTACTGAACCCGCGTCCTCAAGCTTATCAGCGGCGCAGCAGCCATGGTGGCTTTCGTTGTGTGTCTCAATTCTCCGTTGGAGGGCGTATATGATTATGCGGCGTCTTCGAAGACAGTGGGACTGCTCATACAAAAACGACTCTTATATTGCTCATTCTTCATTTTTCCCTAATATTTCGTGCCACTTTTCCCTTCCCCAGACCAGGGTAGTGAACAGGAAATGCAATTTGGTCAACCTTCCTGTATTTCCACTTGTGTTTCTCTCTCCTTCTCTCTCGCACTCAATATAGCTTGCTGAAGCCTGCAGCGACGCCTCTGTACTACCCAGATTGTGGCTCGCGTTTTCTTGCCCCTTTTTCTTTCGCTCTATACTATCTGATCTTTCAGGATCTCCAGTTGGAATTCGTGGGGCAGCGTACGGAATATTTTTCTTCTGGTTAACCTCCCTATGCTTTTCCCATCTCCTCCGTTTCTTTCTCTCGTAGGACATGACACCCTGTAATAATTTTTTTTAATGGAAACATGTAGCGTTCGTTTTAATAATCAGTGATCGAGCAATTAAAATTTCATGCATCTGCTTTCCGTTAGCTGCTTTAATAATGTTGCTGTTGTGGTTGTGTTGATGATGATGATGATGATGATGATGCAGCGACAGAAGTGGGAGCTTTAGTGCAAGCCGGAGAGAGACGATGCCATCTCCTTATGGCTTGCGTTCCTGCATGTACACGTCAGACATTTTGCATTTCGTTCTACGCACACCTTTTCACAGGATGAAGGCAACTGCGCGCACTACCTCCGCCTTGCGTGACAGGTTCACTAACCCGTGTTTCGGGCAAACAAGTTGTGCTATTTGAGCGAAACCTACCGGATATACATTGTGGATTTTCGCGGCCCCTCAGCTGTACAGCAACGGACGTGAGTAACAATGGCGGCAGGGGCTTTAAACCGACACTAAAACAAACAAATAAACAAACAAAAACGTACACGCACACGTCAAATTCAACGCTTACTAAGAATAGAACCGTTCTCACGAAGACACAGAGCCGAAAAATTTAAGTGGAATTAAGAACATAAGGAAGGATCATAACCGTCCTTAAATGTAACGTTTAGTTTACTTCTACGATCCATTAAGTCAAAGTTCGTACAGCCGGTTAGCGTATGTACATGTGCTCATTAACAAGCTCTTCTATGCAAGCAAACGAAATGACGTATAAGAGCTGGAGTAGGGCATGACTTCTTCATATTGCCTTAAGATGCGTGGATCTTGTGGCATTTCGAGCGTACCTCGAAACCGTTTTTCATTTGTTTAAATCATGACAGCACTAAAATGAGCTAGCCTGATGGAGGCGAAAATGCTTGAGGCCCGTGTATTTAGATTTAGGTGCACGTTAAAGAACCCCAGGTGGCCGAAATTTCCGGAGCCCTCCACTATGATAATCATATCGTGGTTTTGGGACGTTAAACCCCAGCAATTATTAAAATGAGCTAGCAACGAACGATTTGTAGTTTCCTTTGTGAGCGTCAACGCGTGTGCATGTAGTACGTATAAGTATTACAGTTTTTCGTCACAACCTTGGATTTGAGGATGTTAGGCTTATGATGGCGCCCAAATAGCGTTTCCTCTCGCTTTCTACTGATTTAGCAATTCATTTTACCGGCGGATGCTTATTTTTCCACTTCCTCGTTTCGCCATAAACGGATAGCCGGAAGACGCGTGAGGTATACACTCCTCGGCTGCAAATGGAGGAAGGGAGCAGGAAGGTGAAGCGCAAGGCTGTCTTACCAGGGGAATTCCGATCAGTGGCTGTGGTGAAAAACACTCATTTGCCATGTTATAGCTGTTGATACACCGGCGGATGTTAGACAGAGCACCGACTGCTGCGCCACTATTAGCCTTGGTGTATACGGTTTCGTAAGCTAGGGGCCTTGGTCGGTCGTGAATATATCAACCTTTCTCAGACACCGCATTTCGCCGAACGTGTTTCCCCGTCCCGTGCATATACTTAGCCGCGCAGGCAATTAGCGTTTTGCAACAGTGCGCTTGTTTCAAGAGGAAGTACCATGTCTGAAGTAAACCGACGACCTCCTTCTTCAATTCGGAGGAAAGATCTGTGGACGGGGCTGAGCGGACGGAGTCTTGCGTACGTGCTTAATGTTATGCGCAAAAAGGCGCGAAAGGGAAGTGCGTCGCAGACGCACTCGCTCGCCGTTGCAAGCACTGCACTGCAGGAGAAAGACACGTTAGATTTTATGAAAAACTGGTTAGGTTAGTTTATCGGGAAAACAACAGGCTTCGTTTGCATCCTAAGTGTAATTCGGATGCGTACCGCGATTGATTAGACGACACACGCTTAATATGCGGCAGTGCAGCAAGGACGAAATACGCAATGACGTTACGAACGAGTGGTGCTGAACTGAGTTGTGTTGCTAACGTGGACGCATGTTCGCGGATGCATGCTCACTCACTCACTCACTCACTCACTCACTCACTCACTCACTCACTCACTCACTCACTCACTCACTCACTCACTCACTCACTCACTCACTCACTCACTCACTCACTCACTCACTCACTCACTCACTCACTCACTCACTCACTCACTCACTCACTCACTCACTCACTCACTCACTCACTCACTCACTCACTCACTCACTCACTCACTCACTCACTCACTCACTCACTCACAGACACGCACACATTTTCTCGCTGTCAGCATCGATGGCAACAGAAATCGCAGTACTTCTAGGCGCACTGCATTGCATTATTGACGAACCGGCATAAGTGGTCGATTTTCTGCGACTTGAAGGAAGCACTGCAGTGTTCGCTGTTAGCCGTCGGCGCGGTCAGCGTGAATCAGCTGCTGGAATTTGCAATTGCAGTGGCCGTACACCACCAAACTCCGAAAAGGCGTTAAGTAGTTTTTATTAAGCGGAAGCTTTAGATGCCTCATGAAATGCGAAAATGGACCGTCGGCGTCAGCGGCATCCCGCGTCGGCGGCGTCGACAAGAGTGATGCAAGAAATCGTCACCATGACGTCACATATCGCCAAAAATTGTGACGTCATCATGGCGTCATCGCGATGTCAATATGGCGTCACATAACGTGGCGTCATGCTTGGTCAAAGGTGGGCTGGTCACGGAGGCAGTGCACAACCAGCCGAGGTGCAGAAAGCTTGCAGTGCCTCCGATCCTTGAGACAGTACTAGTAAACCACGTTAGGTGCAGAAATATCTCGGAGGGGGGCGGGGGATGTTCAGTACATCGACTGGGAAGAAACAGAAGATGGTTTTCGCCTTGCAATCGTCTTAGAGGAATGCATAAGGGACCTTGGGAGTTTTTTTACTACCTAGTCACTGGCGTATATTGTGGGATCAACGTGCCGATCAAGCTACCCGTTTAGCTCACGCAGAATACCACCAATAACGAATGACACATTTTAGAACATACGCTGCACGGAAAGCCTGTGTGCTTGGAAATCAGAGCTTCGCATCATAGTGGAATAAACCACACCTCATGAATGCACGATTGTATTTCCTGTATCGTGGATTTCTATCACGACTTTCCAGAAGATACGCGACCCTGAGTGCCGCGTTCTTCAGCGTGTATACGCACTCCTTATGGTGGTCGACACGGCAGGTTGTGACGATTGCGGTAGCGCGAGAAGAGTACGTCATGGTGCCAGTGACCGTAGTAAGTGTACATAAATTGTAGCTCACCGTCGTGCTCAACCGGGCAGACAACACGTTGGAAAGGAGAGAGAATCATAAGGCAAAGACAGATGGGTTAATCATGCTAAGTCCGATTGGCTACTCTGCGCTGGGGAAGGGGGAAAGCTAGGATTCTCCGGTATTGACGATTCATGGGTCATCGCATGAGAAGGACATGCATGCGATGCTGTGTTTCTTGCGATCCATCGGCTGGTGTGAACGCCTCTAAAATTAACACTTATCGTGTTTTGTTTTTTTTAACTATGTCCTTTTCCCCACTTTGCAACCCAATTATTACTTCCATCCCAGCGCATTGTAGCAAACTGGAAGCACACGTTGACCTCGATGCACTTGCTTTCTATTTTTCTGTCTCTCACTCTCTTTATGTATACGCACATGTCTATGCATGCTCTTGATGTCCCTAGCACATAGAAGCATGTGCATTGACATGAATGAGCACGCCCATATGTACCTTCCGAATCCTATTGCTAAGCTTTCATCTAGATATAAGTAAATAATTAATCGGAGGAGGAGGCAAAACATTTACTCGCAGGATAAAAGAGGTTCGTAAAGGGTGTGGGGTAAGGAGCTTGGTCAGCGGATCTCATATAAGCGGTAAGCCTACACCTGCGTAAATAGCTGATCCACGCGTGTAGAGAGAGAGAGAAGAAAAGGAAAGGCGCGGAGGTCAGCCTGGTGCTACAGGGGCGTAGCCAGAAATTTTTTTTCGGGGGGGGGGGGGGGGGTTCAACCATACTTTATGTATGTTCGTGCGTGCGTTTGTATGTGTGCGTGCATATATACGCAAGCAAAATTGAAAAAGTTCGGGGGGTTTGAAGCCCCCCCCCCCCCCTTGGCTACGCCCCTGTGGTACTAGTAATCAGTTTGCTACCCTGCACAGGGGGGGGGGGGGGTAATAGGGGCTGGAAGGAGAACAGAGAGAGATAAAGATGACAAAAAAGAAACGCACACGCGCACACACAGAAAGGGCGCTCCAATAAGAGCCGTTCAGATAGGTCCCTGGAGCGCAGAAAACGTAGTAGCGTTTGCACAGCCCCTTTCTGCAACGTTAAGACCTGTCGGTTGTGCGGTCTTCATTCTTCAGACGGTGGTCGGTCGTCCAATTTGTTGAGAGCATTGCAAAGCGATTGATTCTGTGTAAACTACTGGGAGCAGCGCGTGTCGAAAGTGTTGCGACGGTCAGTTACCGAGCTGCAATTTGGTTGATATTTTCTTTGCGCGTTGCGATATGTATTCAGACCAAGATATGTAAAGATAAATTTATTGTTATCAAATACAGTCTTAGCCATTTTCTAAGCCACGCGCTTGAACTATCCATCAGAACGAGCCATGCTGCGGCCAGGAATGACGGCGAACGAGTTAAAATTATCGACCGCCGGTAAACAATGCCAATGCACGTCAAATAATCCTTACGCCTGAACATTTCACACCTGTAGGTGTCAGCCAGGTGAGATTCATTGGCGAAGTTATGTTTAGAGAAGGCGACGGACCAACGGCAAATAGTATTAACGAGCGAAAAGCTTTGAGACGGCACATCTTGCGAACATATTTTACGTTTTTACGAACAGTTGGTGTTACAAAATATATTCATTCGAAGGAACTTTGCCACTTTCCGGCGTGTTCACTGTCGCGGTCAGCCGACGTCCATGTTTTTCTTACGGACAGGGCCGGCTTAAATGTGCGAAGGGCCCGGTTCAAAAAAATAAGGGGGGCCCCTCCCCCTCGCCCCGCCCCCTTTCTTTCCCACTTTGTCATCTGGTCATGCTTGAGACTTGACGCTTTTTAGATTTAGCCGCAAAGAACACAAGCCATATTTATTCTAAGCCTCTCCGGAGTGTGTAATATCACCTGGGCGTTTTCTTTCTTGCGGAGCACGTGGAGAGATTGTCATCGTAATAATTAACTATATCAGGAGACACATGGACAGCATTAAGATTTGTCTGGTTCCTTGGATCATACTGAAAGAAGACTAAACTCTGCGAGGGAATGCATACGACACTTAGAAGTGCAGTCCAAGCGCCGTGTGTGTTTCTTCCATTCGTCTTAACCTATAGCGTTATTTACCCTTATTTCAAGAGAGGACATCTCCCCTCGAAAATCAGGGAGCGCCTTTGTGAAAAATAGCTTCCTCTATCTGCTTCAGCTTCACTGATTCAGTAGCGCACGCTTTGGTTGCCTGCGTGCGAGCACTGCCGAAGTTGACAGGTGGGCCTTTTTCAGAAACTGTTCGCACGTACTTACAGTAAATACGCTACCAATCGTCTAGCTACTTTTGATTTCATGCAACAACACACATTTAAGCTCTTCTAAGGCAGCATTTCAATATAGTGCTATTATGCATATTGTATATGCCTACTGATCACAACAAGTAATACAGATGGTTTAAAATTAAAATATCTTCAATAAGGGGGTGGGCCAAATCTTTCGGAAAAGGTGGCGCCTATAAAAAATGAGATCCGTGTAGAACTTTCACAAAAACGTTTTTAATAAGACTCGAAAAACGACCACACATATTTTCATTTATGCACAAATCGGTCGCTTTTAAACATGTAATAGGGTTACATTTTTGCCGGCAATATTCACTTTCATAGGGCTATAGGAGAAGGAAACACATTCATTGCACACATCTTTTCTGCGTTTAAATGCGGAATATCTTGATATTTTTACGAAATATTTCTTCTTAAACACAGTGTACAAAATTGGTGAACTCTTTCGCAGAAATGCAACCTTGAAATGGGGCGTGTATACCTATTAACATGTTCTCTGTTTTCATTATTCTTTTAAGTAGAGAAAGAAGGTATGTACGTTTCTACAAGCGTTTTCGTGTCTTTTGCTGAGACAGTTTGTTGATCAGCTCTTCAACATTTACCCTCCTAAGAACCTCCGTCTCTACGCTCAGCAGTGACAAATCACTGAGGCGGCTGTCGGTCATCGTTGATCGAAGCCTGTTTTTGATCAATTTCAGTTTGCTGAATGATCGTTCACCAGTGCAATTTGTGACCATTAAGCAAAAAAAAAAAAATTCTAAAAGCCACATGGACATCAGGGCAAGAACCTTCAAGCTTTTCACGAATTAGAAGTTCAAAAGTGTTAAAAGAAGTTCAAAAGTGATGGTCAGTTGAAGACCCCCACCACAACGCTCAAGCAATCGCGGTGAGGGTCTGCTGGCGGCCAGATAGTGGATATATGTTGTAGATATTTCCTGCGCACAACCTTTACCAAGTGATGGTCTCTTAAGTTTCCCTATATAACCACCAAGCAGGAATTAAGACAGAACGGCAATGCCAGAAGCGAAGAATCGAACCATTACTCCTTCGGAGTCCTGGCATAATCAGGAAGTTCCGTACCATACAAATATTTCATGGTACGTTGTTTACACTATAATCAAAGCATACTATAGCATACCTATGCGTCAGCTTCATACCGGTTATTTTCATTCAGCGCATTAAACGATATTTCAAACAGGAACCACTCTCTATGCGCCTTCGCATTGCGTGTTGGACCGTAGCTGCTAAAATCCTCGTCAGGCTGCTCTATGTGTCCATCCGCTGGATCAGCTCCTTCCCTCTACACGATGCATGGTCTTGGGCGAGTAAAAGGTTTTTACCACAGACTGCAGAACTGTGAGCTGACTTCAAGATTATGCACGTTATGCAACGAACAACCTCTTAGAAGCATGTATATTGATTATTGAAATAGACAATCTGTTTCTATCAGGGGAATCCAGCAGGAGGGTTAAACTTTTTCGAACAAAACAACGAAGTCGGCCATTTTTTCTGGCCCTTGGGGGGCCCCCTAAAACCGGAGGGCCCGGTTCATTTGAACCCTTTGAACCCTGGATAATCCGCCCCTGCTTACGGACAATCAGTTAGGATACGTGCACAGAAGAAGGCTTCGTGATGTTTTACGCAAAAACGTGTTAGCGGTTGACAGTTAAAGGGACACTAAAGAGCAAAACGATTTCTCTCGCATTAGTAAAGTAGTCTTCCACGATACCAAAAACACCACGCTTGCTGCGAGAAGACGCTTAATAAGCGAGAAAACGCGCAAAAAGAAAATACAGGTGGCGACGCCACCTTAGAATTCCCGCACCATTTGCCGTGACGTCACATATTTTTTACGGCGCCTGCTTGGGCCTACGTAGTTCCTAATCGGTTAAATCGAACTACATTGTCCTCTGAGGGAGCCAGAGACTTGACATAACGAGTTTGTGGAAATTTCGTCGAGCCAGTGGCGCCAAAATACGTTAAATGCTCTTTGAAACCTTTTACGTCACGAATTGCGAAGCTCGGCGCGAAATTTAAAAATGAAACTTTGAACTTGGTTTTCTCCTCTAATAATAAACCTATGGTGGTGAAATAAATTACACAAGAGTTCTCCGAGCACAATTTATCAATCTAAACCAATTCATTGTTTCTCTTTAGTGTCCCTTTAACGCATCAACCGTATCGCTAACACGACCGACGCAAGCAAGTTGATAAGACAAACGATATTACGTCACGTTCATACTGTCACCCCTGGTGTGTTCATGGCGTTAACGCTATGGTTATTGCTTTTACTTTACAAGGTCACGGGGGAAGGAAGAAAGCAGAGGCGACCGTGTTGTGTTCCTCCTTCGTGACCGGCATGAGGAAGGACAACCTTGCATAGAAAATGAAAACACGCTGTCTTTCTTTCTTTCTTTGGTGGGAGGGGGAAGGGTGGCTAGGTGGAAGAGGGGCTTCAGTGCACAGAGCTCCTTAATGAACATTTCTCATATTTTGCCTCAGCTTGTATCCCTTACAATGCAGTATACACGCTTCTCGTGTTCGTTGCATCTATTGCAATTATTGCTCGCTGTTTATCGTTACGAGCACCGAAATCATGTCACAGCAGCCACCACACCAGCGTGCGCATGCTCGGTGGTGCATGAACATGAGCTCGTCCATTAGCCTCTACCCCTTGGTGACCTGGGTCACGCTACAGATAAACAGATGTAGAAGGATTTTTGCACATATATTTACTCTTATTTCATGTACGCTGCAAAAAGTTGCGGGAGGATTTGAACTTCGACGTCCGAAATGACTGCACGACGGCATATTGCGTGTTTCAAGGTTACAGTAACGATAAGGCCTAACTATGTACCGGCGTTTAACATGGTTCAGCGCCATCGATGTATGGTGTACTGGAAGTTCTCGCAAAAGGCGCCGCACTGGCACCTCGCAGTGAAGGTAACCATTGTATTACTACTCTACATTAAGTACAGCATAATTCACAAACCTAAATCCAGAAAGCCGCTGAGAGATACCTGGGATTGGGGTGTAAAACCTGTTGAATATGGAACAAGTTGATAACACTTGAACCTTATATGCAAGCCGTCGCATCTAGGCTCAGGATAAACTTGGTGCGACAATATGAAGGACGAATGGCGCCTGATTCTTGGGTAAATTGTTCATTTTTATAAGGAAATCGTAAAAGGCGCTGAACTCTGAGGTCCTCCCCTGAATATGCCCCTCCGTGACAAATGTTGGAGGCTTCATCACTATGCTTGAGTGCCAAATGGTGCAATATACCGTAGGTTGCATTCCAGGTACACCGTCGGAGAAACGGCGCTTTTGAACAGCAATAACCGAGTTTCTTTGGCCGCTTACAAGTTTAGTATATGACGGGAGAGATAACTCTACAAGTGCTGCACATGTTCCTGGAAAAGGAAACACTGATATTCTCATAGGCAAGATCATGAGGCATATCATTCAAGACAACTCTGCAAGCTCATCCTAGAAACGCATGAGTGCACGCTCGAGTCAGCGCAAGACTCTAACTACATTGCCCATCGCATTGGCTGCGCAACTGAGCTCTATCCTGATCGAAGGATACGCACCCACAACTCCGAAAAAAAAAATATAGAAGAGAAAGAAAAACAAGAATTTAAAAGATAACCGCGAGCATCATCGCACAGCGGTTCACCAAGTCCAAGACCCTTATACTTATAATAACGGTCCCTTTCATTTCCCATATGCATGCCTTTTCACCGTTTACTCGAATGGAGCTGCAAGTACGCTATAACAGAGATCGGCCACCCCGCGGGACTGATAATACGACATGAAAAGAATGACACGAAAAGAATGCTTACAATTAAAGACCCCAAGTTGGTCTCTAGTCCTGTAGGGCAGAGATTCCCACCGTAGGTAATCTGGGAGCGCTGGTGGCATTTCGTTTTGCGGTTCAAAGAAATTCGTGTGCGGCCGGCATGTCGAAAGAAGGCCTGTCACCGAATGGGCATGCCTGCGGTTGGCTATGCATTGTTGTCACAGAACAGAAGGCGCATGGGAACACTCAGGGCCGCCGGTGTCCTGAGTGTTCCGTTGTCCTCCCCTTGTGTCGCCGGTGTCAGTGTTCACAAATGAAAAATTGCGCGTGAGTGAAAGGGGGGGGGGGAACAAGAATCTCAAAGCCAGACGAGTATGGTGCTTCCTTCGTCTGACTCAGTTTGCTGCAAACGTTCAGGAAATGTAAAACGTGTAGCCACTTCGCTTTACGCGGTCAGCCATGGTAGCTCCTCGCTTGGATCGGACGTCTCAAGCCAATGAAAGAAAAAAAAAAATTGAAATTGGAAGGGAAATGGCTTTGAAGAAAAACTATAATACGTGCTGCTCGCATCGAAAGACAAAGATTGCGTTTTCTTCATGGCCACCAGTATCAGTGAAGGAAGTGACACTTCCATTCTGTTGAATCTCTTCTCAAGCAAAAAGCAGATGCAGTAAATGATAGACCACAGAAATGGGGAAACGGCGGGTAGGTGGAGTAAGTAGTGTAACGCGTGTCCGGTCGCCGCTCACGAAGTTCAGTCTCTTCGATCTCTGCACGCGTGCAGTATAGTCAGTCGGGGCGCTTTTTTTTCCGTACATAGGTTGGTTCAGGCGGAAATCGATAACTGGCGATGAACAAAAAAAGAAAGAGGGGGAGAGAGAAAGCGCTCGTTTTTCGAGCGGGCGGCTATTTTCAACCACACAGTAATATAAGCGACTGCCGTCTCGTCTGGCTTCGTTTCGTGCGCATGGCTTTAGCGAGGAGGGGAATAAACTCTGTTCAGAACGGCACCGTAGTCTGTTGCAAAAGTTTACAACACTGTGCCGACTTTCATGCAGCGGTGTGCGTATAGCTAACTGTTTTAGAAAACCTTCCCTGTGTTTGGTTTTGTGAATTCAGCTCATCGAACGTTTTCTTTACGAATAGAGTTTTTCATCGTCTTTTCTTTATTCTTTATGTGTGTTTATTATCCGTATCGGTTTTATCCTATACCGCCACTTTCAAGGAAGACACCACTGAGCTGTTGTGTGTTTTATTCACCACCGCTGTGTGCGTGGGAGTGTGAAAATAAATTGAATGAATGAGTACTCTCTGTGCTGATCTACGATGCCCACGATGCGGGAACGCTGCGTTGTGGCAGCCGCGTAAACACATGGTGCAGCGAAGGTAATCATTCATTCCGAACGAAAGAATGTTTCCTTGGCCCGGCCTACAAGTAGAGTTCTTGGCGAGCTTCAACCCCAACCCCGCCATGGTAGCTTGGCGGCTAAGGTGTTGCGCCGCTAAGCTTGAGGACGCGGGTTCGAATCCTTGCCATGGCGGCGACATTTCGATGGGGACGAAATGTTAGAGCACCCGTGTTTTTAGATTAAGGTTTACGTTAAAAAAAAAATCACTCGATGTTCACCATTACGGCGTGCCTGATAATGCATATCATGGTTTTGGCATGTATAGCCCCATAATTTAAGTTATCCTCAATCCTTTCTGGTCATTCGAGTATAGAAACACATACGTTTCGCTGCGAAGCTGCTCCATGCTGCGGCCCCGTTGCGGACTTATGGAAGCCCACTGCATTGAGAATAAGAATTTAAAAAGAAATTGCGCTGACTGTGAGCCAATATTTCTGCACTTTTCTATATATTGCTACGGTATTGAATTTTAGGATCAGTCGTAAAATGACACGAAAAGTTGGATAGCTACAATTTTCCCGAATTCGGAATTAGCAGAAAACCTCCTTGAAATGGCACGTTACATTCATTGACAACAGCAGTTTCTGTTGTTTTAGTTTTTTCTTTCTTTTTTTTTTTACAACGGAACGGTTAAACTTTTGGTTATGCCGCGTGGTGTGATCTGATAACTGGGCTTAGCTTGTAATAGCATAGTAAAGTCAATGTAGAGTTAGATAGGCCTAGATATGTCGAGATAAGCGTAGCCCGGTCTCATTGAGCTTAATCGAGCCATCGATACTGATCAATAACCAATCAATGCCGATCGATATCAATCACTGCTGATATGTCGAGATAAGCATAGCCCGGTCCGATTGAACTTAGGCAAGTAATCAATACTGATCGATAACCAATCAGTACTAATCGATAGTCAATCAATACTCGTCGATAATCAATCAATGTTTATATGTCTAGATAAGCATAGCCTGGTCTTATTGAACTTAGTCGAGCCATCAATACTAATCGATAGCAAATCAATGACGATCGGCCGGGACTAGCTAGGAGACCACAAGCTCCGCTGTGACTCAGCCTAATTTTTTTAGCTTTCCCCAACAAGGTTCCTTATCAGCTTTGCATCATCACACGGATACCATGGATGAACTTAGTTGTAGGATTTGATGCCGCAGCTAAGGAACACGAAAAGCAAATATTCCAATCCCCCTGAAAGTGTAGCACGAAATATCCAAAAATCGATACAGGTTCTTTCAGAAACATTTCGTATATCTAAAAAATTTCGCGTTGATATTGGAAGCGAACCCGTGACCACAGTCTTTGCGGGTCGGCCGCTCTACGATCTGAGCTAACCAGGGTTCGCATTCACAAAAACACCTTAAGCTAGTATTGTTAGTAAAAGAAAGCTTGAGTCAATTCTGACACTGGACATATCATTGGTGAAGGCTGCCGAAGATGGTAAGTACTTGTATTCCTCATGCAGCTTGAGTAAAGACAGCTATACTTTAAAGCTGGCGACGACAGTTCTGCCTTCGACCGAACCCACGGTACTGTCGGTCGAAGTTTTGATCGGTACAAACGCCAGACAGGCTTGCGAAGTCTTTCGGCCGGCATTTGTTGGGAGGCGCTCGCGGTAAGGCGATATACTCTTACAAATTGAGGCACCGGACCGGTCTTCCAGAAACAAGGCGAGGTGGTGGGCAGGGGTACGATCAAGGTGACTAATTTACGTTCTAAGTACATCGAAAGTCATGTGCATCGTGGTCTGCTGTTGACGTCAGTGTGGCAATCCGAGACAAACTCTGAATGCCCAGCTCTGAGCATTTTCGATTGTGCATAGTGTTACCTTTACAGACGTTCGAAACTACCAGTAAACTGTACCGTAGGTACCCTGGAAACAGCGCCCGTAGATGGTGCATATAGAAACTCTTATTTCATTGCACAAACTTCAATGACATTTGTCTTCACTGGCCTTTAGAAATACCTCTAGCGTCCTTCAGGTTATTCACCGCCATTACTCAGAGGACATTGGTTTACGCTTTAATAACTGAAGGCGCGCACGCAATGTGCATTCCATCGTCAGTGAACATTGGAGCTTCATTCGTGGTCGCAGCTGGCGACACACAGAGGCGCTGTCCCAGCCCAATTAACAATCGACTGCTGTGTTCCTCTGTATAAAGATCTCGATGGGGAATGTGCTTCATGACGTACACTGCTGAAAAAGAGAAAGAAAAAAAGGAGGGGATAGGCGGTGGTAAAGAAGAGGCAGGAAAGTTAACCTGGACTGAGGCCGCAACTGACTGCTCTGTTGAATAATGGGACAGGAAAGGAGGAAATAGGACATAAGACAAACAGTCAAAGAGAAATGTCAAGTTTAGTTGCGCAGATAAACTGTGTCTGTGGAAGCCTGGATATGTCAGCTATCCGGCCAGTGGAGGCGTAAGCGAGAAAAAAGGGCGATCTCGCGTTAATTCCCTGTAACTTCTACACTGTAGCAGCATCCGCTGGGGGGGATTAGCTAACTGATTGGCAATAAAAAAGATTGCGTTGTACTCACCGTGGTATGCTTTAATATCCCTCCCTGTACAAAAATCCACAAAACGCAATAAAATATACCTAGACTTGAGAGCAAAAGGTACGGTGCTAAGCAGACGAGGTCGAAATTAGACAAAAGACATATATGGGCGCCAGAGGGCTTTTGTGTCTCAATTCCTCCTCGTATGCGTAGCGCAGTGCCTTTCGTTCTCCAGTCATGAACCAACTAGCTCAGCAGAAAGTTTTTTTTTTTCCTTTTAAAGGGGCCCTGCAACACTTTCAGCATGGCCAGAAAACGCTGCCGATCGGTAGTCGAGGCTCCTGAGAACACGCGATTCAAACATTGTAACGCTGCACGCGGCCGGGAATTTACAGTTCATTCTCAAAGTCAGCCAGAAATCGTTCCCTCTTCTCTCGAGAAATGATGCCATAAAACCAAATGGCCACGCCACAAACCCAAAGTCAACTGCAATTGGTTGATTTGAGCACCGGGAACTGCATAGTTACCGGGCCGCCGCGTGATGCCGCGACGTACCCGCGCGAGCGGTCGGCATCACACTGAAAGCAAGCCGTGCGTCGCAGAAAAAAAGGAAATTGCTCAAGGTCATGACGCACGCTGACGGAGGAACGCATGTTCTTGCCCCCTTGACATCGCCCTCCCTGCGAAGCTTTCAGCGCGCTCCCTATGGTAAGAAAGGAGAGAGAAAGCGCTTGAAGCGGGCAACAAATCCCTGTATCTCCGCTCGTACTTGACGGATTCTAAACATTTTTGCGGCAGTCGATTCGTGAGGCAATAAGCTCTTTTAAAGAAGTCATTCGACGTTGACTTGGAAAAGTTGTGCAGGGCCCCTTTAATATACCTTGAAAACCGTGATGACCGAATGACACGCTGAAATCCTGGTCAGAGGCGATATTGAAGAGAATGAACTGAGGCAGTCACTCCCTCTGCCGGAAGCCAAGTTTAGCCTTGGAATTTTACTGCCTGTACAGGGTGGTACAAAAGGTGGGCCGTCAGTCTCGAGTGAATTACTGTTGCTCTTTAGTGCACGAATTAGTACACGAATGACTGACTCACTGCTGCTTTTTACTGTACGCAGAATTTCCTGTTGGGCTCGAGTGCTATCCATTGCATGACATGTGCTCAGTCACTGAGGCCGTGGAATTTCGTACAGCCGAGTTGCCCTAGAAGTGCAATAGGTATAGTCTCGAAAGAATAGAGCAAATTTTGGGAAATGATCTTTTTGCGAACCCTTCGCACGCTAGAGTCACTTCTCATACTCAAAACACTGTCATTTTCGTTCGCTAGCCCCTCTAGCCATCCGTTGCTTTCTTTTTTATTTTGCATAATTATCATCTCTTTCTATTATAGTTATTGCTCAAGCGTTTTCACGGTTTTTTTTCTTCTCCCAGTTGTTTTTGTCGGTGTCGTTTCTATAGGGCAGCGAAGGAAGCGGCCATTTCATGGCTTCAGCTGCTTTCCGGCGTTCTTTTCAAGCAAGGTATATCACTAAGCGACAGTTATGTAGTTTTGCCAAAATATATTATTTTGAGCGTCTCAGGAAAAACTTAATCATTTACTGGGCCAATCTTACCACTACAAAATCAATTAATTTGCCCCCCCCCCGTTCATGTGACACCGCCTTAATAAAAAGGAAAAAAAAAAAAACAATCTTCAAACGCTGACTGTGCCCTCCGCATGCACTCATTTGTCGAGGCTAATGCGCTAATTTCTTTCTCTTTTTCTTTTACGCGCACGTTTTCTGCACACAGAAAGCACGCCAGTCTAACTGATAACGCATGAAGAGGTGCTTCGCGATGCTTACATTGAGCAGGTGAGCAAATGTATATGTGCTTGATGTGAACGTCCCAATATAAAGCACGCCGTGCGCCTGTTAGCTTCGTCGTGAGTGTGCGCGTGATACACGGCTTGTGGAGCTGTACAGGCTTGAACATGCAATCAGGTGATCAAATAGCCAAACAGTTCACGTAACGTATGCCCTGATAAATGGCGCGAAAAGCCCGGAGCCACATGCTGCAAAATAGCCGGCAATATAGAGTTGGCTACTTCGAGCGTTCCTCTCTGCAAACGATTTGCGGAATTTGACCTGCTCAATCAACCTTGCTTTTGCAGTCATTGACATCGATGCCACGTGGCCAGTTATCGGAATACAAAGTTATTTTTATATGCGCGTGGCGGTGAAGTTCCACGATTTCACACGTCAATGGGCAACAAACTGGCCGTGAGACCCACGTCGAAGCGCTGACTGCGAATGCAAATTCGGTTCAAAGTCGTGATCAATTTCGTCGATGGCTCTCCGTCGACGAGCTGAAGTGTTCCCGGCAACGTTCCCAGTTCCGTAGCAGCCGACGTCGTTACAAGGGAAGTCTTTGGCCGCACAGCGTCCGGGCAATTACAGCGCTGGCAGACGTGCTGGGTGTAGCCGGGTCGTCAAAGCTCGACGTCGCAGAACGCTCACAGGCCATTACACCGCCACGTTAGCGTAATAGTTCGCAGCTTTGGTTAGGTGTTGTTGCAAGAACTAAATAAAAATGCCACGGCAATAATAGCGTGGAGAGATCTGCGCAGCGTAAAACACCGCCATCTGCACTTCACACGCCTGTGTGCCACTAAGAAATTTAAGCGTGAACGCTTAGAAGTAGAGAAAGACATTAACTACTGTCGCAGACTTACCAGTCTCCTTACACTCCGTCCGAATGGAAGTGCGCAGCCAGAGCACCGTCCGTGAAAACCGAGCGCCAAAACTTCGCGTGAATCGTCACTAAAAGCACACCGGTGGACGCTTCTACAAGCTGGGTCCGACGGTATTGTTTTTCCAAAATTTCTGCTAAAAAACTATATTTGCGAGTGTGATGTTCCATTTCTGAGAACCGACTAACGGAGACAATATTAAGGCGGAAAAAAATTGCCATTCTGGACGCCACACACGCATCATCATGTCATCACTTCAAGCCTTGCTGAGCTAACTGTCGGAAATCGCACTGCACTTTTGAGCAGTGACCAGGCACATTGCTTCGGCTAAATATATAAGACAAGAACCGTTTCGAAGATGGATGGTATTTGGCTATGGTAGCTTGCGTGCGATCAGTGCGCTAAATAAAAAAAAAATTACCATCGCTCTAACACCGTAAAGAGTCGGTTGCGCAAGATAAATTCGCTATCTTGCCCCCAGTGGCATGTCGGCTTGCTAAAATAAACCACGGAACTACATCGGTTACGCATCCTCAATCCATCATTACGATCGCACTTACCGCGCCCGTTGTGTGGCGCAGGACTGCTATGTCAGCAGTGTGTCGTATAGTAGCTTTCTCTGACTCAACTACTAGTTGTTATATAGCGTATAGGGCTGACTCTTCAATGTGCGCCAAGTGATGTTGTGACTAGATTTTTGATCACCTCCAGTTATCATCTACCCACTTTTTACCGAGAGCGCGAGACTTTACAGAT
This sequence comes from Rhipicephalus sanguineus, assembly GCF_013339695.2. Lineage (NCBI taxonomy): Eukaryota > Metazoa > Arthropoda > Arachnida > Ixodida > Ixodidae > Rhipicephalus > Rhipicephalus sanguineus. The sequence continues at coordinate 261,633,631 of NC_051176.1, forward strand.
GTACTTTGAGCACCCGTTGGACGATTTGTATTTTATCTGATCCCATCACCACCCTAGGGCAGTGGGAGACTGCACTGCTCGGTTCAGAACCGGATCTCCGAAACTCCGGGACGTCCAGATGTCCGAAGACACCGCCAATGCGGTAGTATACTGGCCCCCGCCTGAGGAAGAAGAGGACGGGCCTTCTCACTACCTTCCTCCTTAAGCTTCATCTCAGACAAAGTTCACTACTACCGCTCTACTACTAAGCCGAGGTTCTGGAAACATGACTTTACCCCTCATGAGTCAACGCGCAGGAGCACTTCTGTATTACACGAAAACTGCAAACTTGGATATCCTACGATAGACCCGCTACGCCTTGTCTATGTGGGCGTGACAAAAAAGAACTCAATGCCCCTTCTCTCTTTTTGTTTGACTTTCCCCATCCCCCAAAGGTGTAAGGTAGCCAAATGGACGGCTTGTGTAATTTTTCTACCTTTCCTCACTTCCTTCTCTTTATCTCACTACGATGTTAAATTGACTTATTGTGTATCAAGTACGGTCCATATGACATTTTCAATACAGAATGGGAACTTCAAAATAGTACGTAAGGTAAACTACCGGGTAAATCTTCGATCGGTCATAGGACGTCGGTCAACTGCTGCACGCGCACGTGCCTCTGCCGTATGCGACGGGTCGGTGGAATATTAGGACTCGTCGCCGAAGTTATCGGCTCTTAGAAGCGTCTTGGCTTGTCAGGTCTACTAAGAGGCTTGCGAGCTTCGCCGGCCGGGGGCGAAGGGCCAATGGCAAATAATACTTACGAGCAAAAAGCTTTGTGAATAAGGCCGCATATCTTGGGGACAAATATTGCGGTGCCCTTGAAATACGGATAGTCACGTCCTAAACCATGTATTGCATACAAGCATAGCTAACTTAATTCTTAGATCTTGATAATAGGCAAAATAAATTTCTGAATGGCGGCATAGTACTCAGGCATGATTGATGCAGCGCTAAAGACGAAGACGAAAGGAACACAGAGTGCACAGGAGAGTACAGGCGTAGAAAGGCCGCATGGAAAAAACTTCTCCTCAACCAGTGCCCTACTAATTGGAGTAACTATAAATTCGCCAAAGCGATGTTTAAGAGAACTGTTTCCATGGTGAAAGCTAAGTATGATGAAAACCGTTATACTTTTCTCTCAAAAAGTAGGAACAAGAAAGCTCTTTTTCGATTTCTTAGGTCGCGCAAAATTATCCCTTCGCCCATAGACATTGAATCCGTTGTTCTCTCTCCATCAGAATTGGCTGACTTATTAGATGGCATCGCACTAGGCTTACAAAAGCGCTTCACCTCTCAACTACAATCCGTTTTCCCCAAACCTTCTTGTGTGAATGATTTCGAGCGAGTAACTATAGAAGAACTTGCTAGTGTTGTTCACACTCTTCCCAATTCAGCTCCAGGGCCAGATGGCATTTCAACAGGTATGTTAAAATTGCTATTTGAGGTGTCTTCTCAGGACCTTCTCAATCTTGTCAGTTACTCACTCGAGAATGGCTGGGTTACTCCAGATGGGAGAACTGCAAAAATAATTCCACTGCTCAAAAAACAAGGAGGAGGTGTACATATTGATAATATAAGACCTATCGCACTAACTTCGCATGTTATTAAATTAATTAAAAGAGTATTGTACAATAGGATAAACAAATTTATAGCAGCTAACTCAATTCTGAGCCCATGTCAGATAGGCTTTAGACCAGGATATTCTATATGGTTTGCACATGTAGATTTAGAGGGACGGATTAAGCTTGCTCGGCACAGGCGGCAATATTCAGCATTGGTAACTTTAGATTTGGCTAAGGCATACGACAGTGTAGAGCATGCTACATTTCTCAACTGTCTAAAAAACTTGAACTTCCCGCAATATATTATTAATTGGCTATATGAGTTTTTAAAGGATAGAAAATTTTACTGCTCCCAGCGTGGCTTATCTTCCCCAAAATATAGTCAGTCCAGAGGTTCCGTTCTTTCTCCTGTTTTATTTAATGTTCTATTAAGCTCAGTTCCTATGAAGACTAACGTTCATCTGTATCTATATGTAAATGACATCGCGTTTTTCTCTTCTGCGTGTGATATTCAGTCATTGCATGCTACACTTCGATCATATTTAGGAACTTTAGAGTTATGGTTTGAACAGATACGAATGACACTAAATGTCAGTAAATGTTCCGTTATTGTTTTTCCTTTGAATGCTCCAATTAGCATTTCATTTCAGTACCGTCAAGAAATAATTCCCCAAAAAGACTGCGTTATGTATTTGGGGGTGTTTTATGACGAAAAACTAACTTGGCTACATCACATTGAGCATATTAAATTGAAGGCAACTCGCAATTTTGGAATGATTCGTAAACTTGGTCGTTACCCCACTGGGTTACGCAGGGACAATCTCATTATGATTTACCGTATGTATGTTCGCCCGATTCTAGAATTTGGTTGCGTTTTATTCTCTGGGGGGCTAGCATACAAAATTAATCCCCTGGTTCTTTTAGAGCGCGAGCCTCTTCGTAGTTGTCTAGGGGTTCCGAAATTTACAGCGAACAGTGTTCTATATCAAGAAGCCCGAGTACCTACTCTGACTTGCAGATTCCGCATTCTTACAGTCAAAACGTATTTAAAAATTTACGCATCTTCTCTAAGACGTTTACAGTTTGTATTTATTTCTGAATCGAGATCATTTTTAATGAGCCATGGTCTCGGATACATAAGCCTCAAGTTTTGTTTGTGCAAGATCAGCTAGATCCTTTAAAGGTGAATATACGCAACATTGTTTCAAATGATTACTCATTGGCTAAGACAAAAATTGAATTCGACGATATATTCCCATCCACTTCTAAATTTTTTCCCTCTAGATATCTGAGAGGCTTGCTAGAAGACCATTTAGGTCAGTTAGGAATTTTTAACGTAATTGCTACTGATGCATCCATGCGTGAAGAGAAAGCGGGAGTAGGTATTTTCTCAGAGGCTTTATCTTGGTCATTCTCATTGCGACTCACGGATTATACTCCAATATTTGAAGCAGAGCTCTTAGCAATTCTTTTAGCCCTTCACAAGCTTTCAGTAAATGAGTCGTCAGCTGTAATAGTCACTGATTCGAAATCTGTCTGTAGTGCTCTCACTTCAGCTTCTCCTTCCGAGTCCTCCTCCTTAAATGTGTTCATATCGTTAATTCTTAAACACTTCAGCACAGGGCGGTTGGTATGGGTGCCAGGTCACCGTGGCATATTTTTAAACGAGATGGCGGATGTTCTCGCGCGTTGGTCCCTAGATGCCCCGCAGGGGCGTCTGCGCGAGCAGGCGTTTGGTGTGTAGCGACACCACGGACCCGAGCTAACGGGGGGGTTTCGACCCCCTCCCACGCCTAGCCGTGCGTGGCATTGCCGTGTCCGGGGAAAAGGGGATCCTGGGGGTTGAGCCGACGCCGGGTGATTGGACCTTTAAGGCCCCCCGGCAGAGGCAACACACCCCTTTGGCCCCGGCTTCACGTAGACGGCACCCCTGGACTGACCCACCCAGGGGAAATCGGCAGTCGCCTTTTCCTGTCTCTCTCTCCCCCACGTCTTCGTCTGTCTCTCTCACTTTTAATCGTTCCTGTCCACTCCTCTCTTCCATTTACTTCCGTTTTTTCTTGGCGGCGAGGGTTAACCTTGTGCAAATAGGCAACCTTGTTCTATGCGCATTTGGTTATAGTAGCGGTGTACGGCTGGCGTCTGCATGCTTTCAATTCCATGAATCTTGTAGCGTCCCCATGTTGGGCTCCGTGGTGGGTGGCTGCCATCGCTGCCGAATCAGATTCATCTACTATGCATAGAGCATTCCCGTTGCTACAAGATCGTACCGCTTCAAAGCGCGTACGCACCGATGAACTCGCCTTTCTCACTCGAACCAAAGAAGTATTCCCTCACTATCACGTAGTGCACTGTGACAAGACTGACAAAACAGCTAGAACCGTGTCCCCATTTATTGTATCCAGAACACTGACAGCCACCTTAGGTGCTGGCTATAAAGTTACAAAAATGGCCAGTGGTGACCTGCTTCTCCAACTAAATGACAAAATACAATTTGATGAACTAAAGAACCTCCGAACTTTTGGCGACATTCCTATTAGCGTTACACCACACAGATCCATGAACTCCGCACGCGGAGTAGTATCAGACTCAGATCTGCTTGAACTATCAGAAAGTGAACTCCTCGAAGGCTGGAAGGACCAGTACGTAACCGATGTGAAGCGAATTGTAATAAGGAGAAACAATCAGGAAATCCCAACCAAACATTTGATATTGACCTTTTCTACTAGTGAACTTCCACAGAACATAGAAACTGGATACACAAAGACAACCATCAGGCCTTACATCCCAAACCCTCGCCGATGCTTTCAGTGCCAAAGATTTGGCCATGGCTCCCAGAGCTGCCGTGGTCGACCCACCTGCGCAAAATGCGGTGTCCAAGGCCATGCCTCGGACACCTGCAACGAAACCCCACACTGTGTTAACTGCGACGGCGACCACGCCGCGTATTCTCGTTCTTGTCCAAGCTGGAAAAAAGAAAAAGATATCATTTCACTGAAAGTACGCGAAAACATTTCATTCAAAGAAGCACGAAGAAGGTGTCCGCCATTTTACGGTCCAACTTATGCTGATGCGGCGCGTCAGGGGGCAGCGTCGCATCGGCCACCGCCACAGCCCCGGCTCACACAAGGTGAGCCACCGGCCGTGGCGGCTGCCCCCGTGGTGGCAGCAGTTAAGTCTGCTCCACCTGCCCAGCCAGAGATCCCGGCTACTCCAGGGTCGTCGGGTCTCACGACCACGCCTCGCCAGGCGAGGTCGGAAAAACAAGCCAACAGCTCGCGTACGCGGGCGTCCAGTGCCTCACACGAGGCAATGGACACGACTTCGGTACCCCTGGTGCCGAAAGAGCGGCGTAGCTCCTTGGAGCGCGCTAAGAAAACGAAAAAGCCTATAACAGGGCCCGCCGACGGCTCTGTTACCTAAGTTCCAACTTTCTCTCTGAACAACAACAAATTCCCGCACATACACACAGCACTACTTAACTTCCAATATGGAAGCACAAATTCTGCAATGGAACGTCAGAGGACTCCTCAGAAACCTCGACGATATCCAAGAACTTTTACATAAACATTCACCAAAAGTGCTGTGTGTACAAGAAACACACTTAAAAACCAAACACACCAACTTTCTACGCAGTTATATTATTTTCCGGAAGGACCGGGATGACGCTGTGGCGTCATCCGGTGGTGTAGCGGTTGTCGTTAATCAAGGAATTGCATGTACACACTTACCTCTCCAAACGTCCCTTGAGGCAGTGGCTGTTCGAGCGGTTCTTATGAACAAACTCGTGACCATTTGCTCTCTTTACATACCCCCACAGTACCAACTGCAAAAACATCAATTTCAATCTTTAATAGATGAACTCCCAGAACCATATCTAGTCCTTGGGGACTTTAATGCACATAGCAGTCTGTGGGGTGATTCTCGCTGCGATGCACGAGGTCGTCTGATCGAACAATTCCTTTTCTCTTCCGGTGCGTGTCTATTGAATCGGAAAGAGCCAACATATTATAGCCTAGCGAACAAATCCTACTCGTCCATAGACCTCAGCATTACATCTCCATCCCTTCTTCCCCTGCTTAATTGGAAAGTTATCGGGAATCCTTACGGAAGCGACCATTTTCCAATAGTTCTAAGCGCACCAACAGGAAATGACTTTCATCCACAGATTCCTAAATGGCAGATTGAAAGGGCCGATTGGGAACAGTTTAAGAAAATTACACTTTTAAGTTGGTCGGAGATGTGTGATTTAAGCATAGATGCAGCCGTAGACTACTTTACAGCTTTTTTGATTAACGCTGCCACCAAATGCATCCCTCAAACAAGTGGACTGTCTGGCAAACGACGTGTCCCATGGTGGAACACCGAATGTCGAAATGCGCGAAAAAGGCAAAACAAAGCGTGGAGGTTACTTCGGGACTCGCCGACAGCGGAAAATCTTACAAATTTTAAGAACGTAAAGTCACAAGGCAGGAGAACGCGCCGACAGGCAAGAAGGGAGAGCTGGGTTAAGTTTTTATCGGGCATCAACTCATATACACAGGAGGCTAAAGTCTGGAACAGGGTTAGTAGGGTAGCAGGACGACCAACACATTCACTCCCTCTAGTAAATACACAAGGCGACAGCTTGGAAGACCAGGCGAACTTCCTAGGCGCACACTTCGAACAGGTGTCCAGCTCGTCGCAATACTCCGAGGCTTTCCAGAGGTACAGCACGAGAATAGAAAAACAGAAATTAGAACGCAAATGCACAAAATACGAAGCCTACAACCAACCTTTTTCCTTAGCTGAGCTTCACACATCGCTAGACTGCTGTAATAATTCCGCCCCAGGTTCTGACCGGGTATTATATGAAATGTTGAAACAGCTACCTTCTGAAACACAAAAAACACTGCTCTCTCTTTACAATGTCATATGGTTTTCCGGCGAGATGCCTAGTTCCTGGAAAGAGGCTATAGTGATCCCTGTTTTGAAACAGGGAAAGGATCCAACCGCTGTTACTAGCTACAGGCCTATCGCGCTAACGAGTTGCCTGTGCAAACTCTTCGAAAAAATGATAAACTGCAGGCTAATTCATTTCCTCGAAACAAACAAGTTACTTGACCCGTACCAGTGCGGATTTCGAGAGGGGCGATCTACAACCGACCACTTAATACGGATTGAAGCACAAATTCGTGAAGCATTTGTCTATCGGCAATTTTTTCTCTCGGTATTCCTGGACATGGAAAAAGCCTACGATACAACATGGCGGGTCGGAATACTGAGAGACCTGTCCCATTTAGGTGTACGAGGTAAAATGTTGGACATAATAGAGAGTTACCTTACGGATCGTACATTCCGTGTCCGAGTGGGAAACATTCTTTCACGACCGTTTGTTCAAGAAACTGGGGTGCCACAAGGTGGTGTCCTCAGCTGCACACTTTTTATTGTAAAAATGAATTCCCTGCATCTATGCATCCCACGCAATATGTTTTATTGCGCATACGTTGATGACGTGCAGATCGGATATAAGTCGTGCAACCTTGCATTGTGTGAGCGGCAGGTACAGCTTGGGTTGAACAAGGTAACCAAGTGGGCAGACGAGAACGGGTTCAGCCTTAACCCACAAAAAAGCACGTGCGTATTATTCTCTAGAAAGAGAGGCCTCCATCCCGATCCTGACATTGAATTGGGTGGCCACCGTCTGTCTCTAAAGACGGAGCATAAATTCCTTGGCCTCATTTTCGACACGAAGTTAACGTTCATATCACACATCAAGTACATAAAAAACAAGTGTATAAAAACTATGAATATCATGAAAGTGTTGTCACGCACTACGTGGGGTAGTGACAAGAAGTGCCTGATGAACCTCTATAAGAGCCTCATACGCACGCGCCTAGATTACGGGGCAATAACCTACCAGTCCGCGACACCAAGCGCCTTGAAAATGCTGGACCCTGTCCACCATTTAGGTATTCGTCTTTCTACGGGTGCTTTTCGCACGAGCCCCGTAGAAAGCCTCTACGTCGAATCAAACGAGTGGTCGCTTCATCTACAGAGATCCTACTTATCATTTGTATATTTTCTCAAAGTGAACGCAAACAAGGAACACCCCTCACACGCCACAATCAATGATTTGTCCACGTCTGCCTTTTTTCACAACCGTCCTTCGGTGCGAGAGCCTTACGCGCTTCGTGTGAGAGGCTTGGCAGAGGAAATGAGTGTTCCACTTCTTGAACACAGTCTAATGGCCCCCGCTGCTCGTCTCCCGCCATGGCAGTGGCAGCTTATAGACTGCGATATATCTTTCGTGGAAGTTACAAAACACGCACCTATTGCACATATCCGTGCATACTTCCTCGAACTGCAGCACAAATACACTTGTCCAGAATTCTTTACAGACGCCTCAAAGTCCAGTACTTCTGTGTCTTACGCAGCTATTGGTCCATCCTTTTCCAATGCCGGCATACTACACCCGAATACAAGCATCTTCACAGCAGAGGCCTACGCCATACTTGCGGCTGTCAAACACATCAAAGAATTAAAACTAGAAAGTGCTGTGATATACACTGATTCTCTAAGTGTAGTAAAAGCCCTGAGATCTCTCAAAAAGCATAAAAACCCTGTCCTTGTGTCACTCTATTCACTCCTGTGTACGGTCCACACACTCAAACAGCATGTCGTGGTGTGCTGGGTGCCAGGGCACCGAGAGATACAAGGAAACGTATTGGCGGGTCAGCTAGCTGCATCCGCCCACGAAAATGCTGCCGCCAATGCACTCATTTCCGTTCCTGCCCTTGACCTAAAACCCCTCCTTAAAAGAAAGCTCAGGGCTCATTGGCAGAGCACATGGGATAGACAAACACATAACAAACTACACGTTATCAAGCCTCATCTTGGTAACTGGCCACCAGTGTCAAAGTCACGCCACACAGAAGTAATACTCACAAGGCTAAGAACAGGACACACATACAGTACACACTCACACCTTCTCTCTGGCGGCGACCCACCATTGTGTGATCGATGTGGTGAAGCACTTAGCGTGCTTCACATTCTAATCCAGTGTAATGATCTAGACACGATTAGAAAACAACATTTTATATTACCCTACCGACAACAATTACCATTTCACCCATCAATGTTCATCGGTAGGGAACCTGTTTTTAAACATCAGTCACTTTTCGCGTTTTTAAAAGATGTGCATGACTTTCACGTTATTTACCCAGGCATTCCGTAGCACGGCCTCCTAACAGAGGCTGCTGCTGCGGTGGTTACACTTAAAGTAAGCACCTGCCTCGCAGCCCTTGGTCTCAAGGGCGCTGACGAGGCATTTGTGCTCGTGCCATATACCCTTAGTTTTATTATTACAGCAACCCGACATTCATTCTCACTACAAACACACATCACGTCACGCTCATGATTTTAATGCTTATACGTTTTACCCGCCCTAGGGCGCGGAATTTTAGGCCCATATACAGCCACGTAACACCATCATAGCTCACATCCCTTACATACCATTGTAAACCACCGACCATTGCTACACTTTTATCATTTTCATGGCGCTCTTTGGCCACGCATGGCCCTTGCGCCATTAAAACCCACATATCATCATGGTCCCTAGATGTTCCTGCAATGTACATTGTACCAGATACAGACTTTATTACTGCCCCGCCACGGTGGTCTAGTGGTTATGGCGCTCGGCTGCTGACCCGAAGGTCGCGGGATCGAATCCCGGCCACGGCGGCTGCATTTTCGATGGAGGCGAAAATGTCTGAGGCCCGTGTACTTAGATTTAGGTGCACGTTAAAGAACCCCAGGTGGTCGAAATCTCCGGAGCCCTCCACTACGGCGTCTCTCATAATCATATGGTGGTTTTGGGACGTTAAACCCCAGATATTATTATTATTAGACTTTATTACTGCATCTAGATTCCGAAAATACGCATTACATCAGGATTCCATGAAAGTAAGATTACCACAGCAAGAATGTGGTCACCTTTCTTTTCCTTGGAAGAATAAATGGTGTCCCTCTCGTAAATTGGAGGTGTCCCTTACTAAACTTCGATGCCGTATTCCTCCTCTAAATTTTTATTTACACAGGGCTGGTCTGGTTCCGTCCCCTCTTTGCTTTTTATGTCAAGAGCCTGAAAACATTGATCACTTTTTAATACATTGCCGTCGTTTCTCCAGTCACAGGGAAAAACATTTTGAATATTTATTCAGAAATTTGAAAATTCCTCTAGATTCTGCAAATATTCTTTCCCTAGGGGCGTCTTATCTGGGCCACAGCAACAGGAACGTTTGCATAGCTCTCTGCGAATTTCTGCGAGACACAAGAAGGGTTCCTTATTAAGTTATCTCCTATTGCAATTTGGTATTTTATAATTCTTTTCTCTAATTGATTATTTTCGATATTAAGGTTCTTTTCTCATTCTATTGGCACATAACCCAAAGATTCTTATTTTATTTTCAATACTCGCTTGTGGTCCGATTAATTCAATTAATTTTGTCTGCATTCTAAATTTCCATGTAATGTTTACCGCCGGTTTCATGGCCAATCCCCCTTTGTGGGTAAGAGCCAGTAGAAGAGGTTCAAGCAAGCAAGCATGCGCTCGTCCTGTGCACTCTGTGTTCCTTTCGTCTTCGTCTTTAGCGCTGCATCAATCATGCATGCATTCCAACTAGCCCAGCTTTCCATTCTGCTATAGTACTCAAGATTTCAGCACCGTGCACAGCTTCGGCGCTAAGATCCGGACCGTATGTGCATTGGAAAAAAGTGCAACAGTTGCCAGTGCAACAAAAAACCTTTATGAAGTATGAATGAGCAGGGGGTGGAGACCGCCAGCTCATTTGTAGGAATGACTCATGAAGTCGTCTCGTCAGCAATTAAAAAGCAAGAAACATATAAAAGTTATACCGAAAATCTCACTTTTGTTCACGAATGAGAGGATGTCAGAAGACGAACAGTGGCGTTGTCTATTTCTCAACCGACCATTCATCTGAGACACCAGAGCATCTCAGGCAAGCGGCGGCATTCGGCAACGATGAACATTTTCAAACTAGAGGACCCCAGTGCGTAGAGAAGAGAAAACGCGCCGGCAGAAGTCGCGCAATCGACGAAAACAATTCGGAGCCGAAATAAGGTAAAGTTTCCCAGACGGCGGGCAAACGTTTCGACAGCGCGGATCTGTCTCCCGCGGAGAGCTTCCCCGCTGCTTGTCGGCCGGAAAGAGACGAGAAAGCTGGCTTCTGTGCTCGAAACGTGTCCCACGAGACTGTGCGCCAGACATGGCAGGCTTCGCCGCTGCGCAATGTTATGTGCGTGCTAAGGCACCGAGCCCCATAGACCATCTTTCGAGGTTCCTTTACCACCAGCGTCAGCGTCCGTCTCGAAAGGGAAGAGGGCCGCTATAGAAACCCTCGCGCACGTGCCTTTGTCGTGTGCGACGGGTCGGCGAAGTCTTAGGAGTCGTCGCAGAAGTTGTCGGCTCTCAAAAGCTTCGCGGCTTGTCAGGTCTGCTAAGAGGATTGCGAGCTTCGCCAGGGGGCGTATAGGCATTGATGCCACCACCAAGGACGACGAGCTCGGTGTCACGTGGTGTTCACAACTTTTGTCAGGCTCGAATCCTCGGTGTTTCATATCAAACCGGCATCCTTCGACGGCGACTGCAAGGAGGGATTTACTGAATGCCCCAATGATGTGACAGCAAAGCTTTGCAGCGTGTCTGCCACCGTGTTACCACTTTTCTATATTTTTTTACTGCTTCAAGCATCTACGGGCGCGGCGGAAATACCTTGCGCAGTACTGATATAGTGCCGTTGAAAATAGAAATCAATAAAAACTTACCAGTTAACCTTCTTTCTTGGAGGTAGTCGCTCATATGGGAAAGTTGTAAGGCGTGAGAATTTATTGAAGGCCCATATCTTAGAAATCCTAAAACTCACACGGTCCCTTATGCATTCACTTAAGACGACTCGAAGGTGAAAGCCATCTTCTTTTACTTCTCAGTCGATGTGTTGATGCTGCCCCGCCACCTTTCGAAAGCTTTCTGCTCCTAACGTGGTTTTGCACTGTCTCCAATATCGGAGACACCTCATCTGGTTTTGCATTGCCTCCATGTTCGGGCCACCTTTGACCAAGTTACGATGCCATGTGATGAGATCATCACGTGACGTCATGGTGACATAATAATGACGTCAGAAACTGTGGCGATCTGAGACGTCATATGGTGACGTCATCACGTGACGATGATTTTTTGCATCTCTCGTCCCCGACGCCGCGGGACGCCGACGCCACCGACACGGGATGCAGACGCCAACGGTCAAATTTCGCGTTTGAGGAGGCATCTAAGGCTTTCGCCTTAAAAAGTCGCAGGTATGTTCAGATATTCAGCCCCTAATCTGAGATATTCAGCAACGTAGGCCTCGAGAGCGCCAGAAGTGCAAGAAAGGTGGCTCCTCTGTTACGCCAGACTGAACGCCTCGTGGCGATTGGTGACGAAATTTGAGGGAATGCGCGTCGCGGCAATATCTTGTCGGAGAAAGCGGCAAGTTGTCTCACGTGCACCAGGCGATCGCTTATCCTTAGCGTCGGATGTTTGGTGCATATTTGTTTCTTTCGCAACGTGGGCAACAAAACCGCCACTTACACCACGTTATTTCACCGCGTACAGCGCAAACCTCATGGGCAGCCACTGCTGCAATTTTCTTGCTGACTGCGACAGTGCTTGACGCCCATTTAAACTTTAACAAACAACCACATAAGCATTCTACATTACACTAAAAAAAAATAATCGGTGCTCTCGTGTACTTCAGCCAGACGACTTGCCGTTTTTCCCGACCAGATTGCGCTGCGAGTCTGCGACGCGCCTTCATTCAAATTTCGTCACTTCTTCGTCACGAGGCGTTCTTGTCTGACGCAACAGAGCGTCCACCTTTTCTGCGCTCCCGGCGCGCTCGGTTTCGATATTGCCTGAATCTGGGCCTTGAAGTTCGATGATGAATACAGAAAAAAAAGGAAAAGAAAAGAAAAAAAATTGCAGCGATTCTTTTAATTTCTGAAAAAAAAAATGTATGCCATTAATTGAGACGTCCTACAATTTTTCCATGTAAACACTTGCTCACAAGTTAATACTAAGAAGGTTATTAACATTAAAAAGTTTTTAATTGCTCCTTTCAATGTGATTTTAGCAGCGGCCAGCTATGTCCACCTCGATGTTTCGGCTGTGAAGACGGTAGGCATCTTAAAATCATACTCTCATCGTTAAAAGAACAATTATTATTTTTAAAAAAGATAAAAACAACACCCGGTATGTCATTGTTTTCAAGCAGCCAGCTGGTCCCTCAGGAATCAAGGCACTAGCATTTGTTTTGGTGTGCAAATTTCATCCTCCGATCTCGCGTTTCATCCTCCGATCTCGCGTTTTAAATTAACTTCTTTATTTCCAATAATAATATCTGGGGTTTTACGTCCCAAAACCACGATATGTCTATGAGAGACGCCGTAGTGGAGGGCTCCGGAAACTTCGACCACCTGGTGTTCTTTAACATGCACTGACATCACACAGTACACGGGCCTCTAGCATTTGACCCCCATCAAAATACGACCGCCGCGGCCGTGATAGAACCCACGACTTTCAGGTCAGCAGCCGAGCACCATAACCGCAGTTCCTCCGAGGCGGACTTCTTTGTTTCCATCATTTTTTATCCAGTGTTCGTCCAATTTCATCCACCACCTTTGTTTTTTCTTGTAGCTCCTGGCTGTTTACGTATACACTTCCACTGCCTTGTGTTTGGTCACTGTAGCTTCCGTGTCTTCTTCCTCCAGTCCGTGTCCATGCTTGTGAGGTGCACACACACATACACTATAGTTGCATATTGCCACTATTGATGTCCGTCAGTGCTTCCGCAAAACAAGTTTTACTCTGCGCCATGGGCGGAGTAAAGTTTTCATTTTTCTGGAGGGCGCGGGTGCGTGCCCGGCATGCTCTTCCACATTTCTCTCTCACTCTCTCCACACACACACACACACACACACACACACACACACACACACACACACACACACACACACACACACACACACACACACACACACACACACACACACACACACACACACACGCACACACGTGTGTGTGTGTGTGTGTGTGTGTGTTCGTGTGTGCGCATGCGATTTAGTTGCTCTTCGGTGACCGAACTGGTAGTAAAACTATTTTTCATAAATAAAAATGCGTACCATCTTTTCTCGGCCCATTTATAGGCAGGCATGTCGATCGGGTACCCATCTGAGACAACCAAGATATTACACTTTTTTTATTGTCGAGATAGTATGGGCGAAAGCATCGACTCACTGACTGTGTCGGAGGTGCTTTGTATTCTCAGAAGCATTTTTTTTTTCTGAAAACCAGTCGCTACGCCGTTCAAGACTTCTTTTAACTTGTCATAGCTTAAGCGGTCGCTTCAGTTGTTCATCAACACAACATATTCTGCACATATAAATCCGTTTGAGAGGCATTTTCCACTGAAGGTTTGACTTGTCACTGGCTCGTGATCTAAACTATAAAAGCCCAAAGGGGAAAAGAAGGGGGCATAAACAGCCCCCTGCAAAATAGCTGCCAGACAGGACGGCCAGCAGTCCGCTGTCAATGGACGGGGACCCAAGCCAAACTCTTAAAAAATATCCCGGGCCGGCGCCAGGGGGGGCTCTGCCCCCTATGAAGCCGTCCTGGGGGGGGGGGGAGGAGCCCCCCAGCCTCCCTCCCTCCCCCGTAGTCTCCGCCTATGCTCTGCGCCTCTCTCACTTCAAATGACGCGCAGTCCATGACATCCTTAACTACCTCATTTGTGTTTTTACGGACCAACCAAATGCCAACCAGAGCCATTCGGTTGGTCCCCCGACTTGATTAACTTCCAACCCCGGGCCCACACGCTCCGAAGGCAAGTGTTTTAACCACTGGGCGAGTTAAAAAAATCCAGACAGATGTATTCCCGCATCTAACATCCGACGCTTTGTCCGGCCGTGTATCCGTAGTGTGGCGGTAGGCCGACTCTCTACTACGTCTCGTGGGGGAGCGATCGTAAACCGAGCGACTTTGCCAATTTTCTCAGCAGATCTCTAATGCCTAGTACGGAGCAGTGGGAGGCACAACTCGCCATCTCGGACCGGGGCGTGCAACTCGCTCTCCTGAATCAAGCCCGGCGGGTGGCCAAGGCCAACGGAGCCTTGGACTAAGGGCCCCAGCCGTAGAGGCCCTATGATCCCCCTTTACCTTGAATAACGTTTCACTTTCTCCCTCTCCAACCCCGTAAAGATATCTGATTTTGAAACACAGGACAGATTCTGCCAAATGGCACTATTGTACGTTTCCGATATTCCCGTGCAACGTATCTTATATTTATTGCGGCCTTGAACTTCTCATTCTGTCGCATTTAATAAAGGACAAACAACAAAGCGTTTTATGATTTATTATAACCGCGTTACATTTTCTTTCCGTGCATATTGTACATGGTGTCCAATGTTGTGCACTTCGTCTTGCTATCTACGCATTTGGATGCTTCTTGTTCTTATGGGTTTGATTTTTTCTGCCTATTTAAGTTCATGGTGCCAGCAGTAAATCTATTGCTGACCTATATACATTGGCCTAAGTCACCGTAGCAAATGCATACGTCACAGAAGTGTCTGCAAAGAAGATATGCATGTGTATACAGCATATTTTTATAGCGCGTTTAATTTAGAATATGAATTGTATTTTCTAATTTTACTGAAAGAAATTCACCCTAAACATACAAAGCTTTCTTTCTGGCTTTCATAGCCTATAAGTCTAAGGCTGTGCACACTTTTTTGTGTCTCTAGTAGGAAGAACTAATTATTGAGCTAGTCGGTCTCGTGCGGCAGTCATGGCAATTTCATGAAGGGCAAGCAAAACAAGGTTGGCCAATGGTGCGCCAACATTCGTTGCTTCTGTTGCACTATTGGTATCGTTTAATCCATTACAGCTAAAACGATTAAATATGCTGGCAACGTTACCTACCGCACATGTTGAGAAACTATTGGTCCCTGTCGTTCTCAGAGTAGGACTTTACCAGTAAGTGACCCCACATAGCACTGTGTTGCAAGGTGCTCCCCGGTACCGTTCCTGGAAATCTGTTCACTGTACAAAACAGGAGAACAAATTCTCCGTATCCCAAGGGAGTTCTGCGTACTACGTTTTGTTCTCGGAGGGCCTGCATCAATAAGTGGAACGAAGCTACGTCGTTGAGATTTGGGGGGAGGGGGGGTGCAGTACTTTACCGTACACCGACGGCGATAATGCATAAAACGCTTAATCCAGTTAGCGCCTTGGCCGTCGTCGGGGGTCTACCAATTGTAACAACTTACGGAGCAATTAGTTAGCTTCGCATTATTCAAATTGTGGGAACAATTATTCGCCATGGAAAGGTTGTTTGAACTTAATCAAATTATTCGAGGGGGCGCGTGCATTTCGAAAGTATTTTTTTTTCTTTCTTTCTTCATTTGTTATACACCAAGCGCTTCTTAATTAAATTCGCGATTCAATTTCTAGCCGTTTGTATCGTCATTTACTCACGGTGTGATACAAGGACGTTTTCAGTGAGCGCGGACTTGCATAGGCCGCCCTCGCGAAAAGCGGCAGATGTGGATATGCAAGTGAGGCGTTGTGCTGACACTGCGGCGCTTGCATGCTATACATTCAATTAGGGGGTATAATTTAGCCATGGCATAGTTTAGCCATGTTTTTAGCTATTAGTTTTATATATGTTCATCATCATCACCCACGTTAGCTGTGTTTACGTCAAAATGAAGGCCCACTCAGCGCCTTCCCGCTTCCCGGGCCTCTCTGTCGTCGCCGGGCTCCGTCATATATGCCATCAAATTTGTCATCACACCATCAAATCCTCCGCTGCCTTTGACCTCGTTTTCCTTCCCTTGTAGCCCACTTGATTATTCTAAGGACGATATATACGAAACGTAAGTAACGAAGATATGTAATAAATATAACAAAATGGGCTGTACACGTTACATCGTCTGCCCAATGCATCTTCATCTCCTTCATCTAATCTGGTATATATCCAGCCATATCCGTAGCCTGTTCTCTAATTCACACTGCCGCTTCCCCGTCGCTTATTGGCCAAAACTTGTAGCCGCGTGAGATAGCAGCAGCAGCGTACTCCGTGATAAACTGTACGTTCGAAATGCAAGTGGATGCGTCCCTACAAATGTTTCTCACATCAAAACTGAAAATGAAAAGCGCTTCCCTTACCACTTGCTGGGTAGCAACACGTGACCGAGAACGCGCGGCTCCATCGCATCACCTAGAGGTGATTTTGGCGGCGGTATACTGGCTGGTGGCACGTTGAGGAATCTTCGGAGTTAAGCCTCTTTAACGTTACACTTCATCACTTGTCGTTGTCGGTGTTGCTGTTTTAGAATCTTTGTCCTTCATATTTCGCGTATAGTTTATATGTATTGTTCGTTTCGAGGATATTGGCAAGTTGCCGGCCATAAACCGAGAGTGCTAACTATACGTTGGCTACAGCTATTTTTAACTCGTCTAGAAAATTTGTTCTTATTATCCCGAACATCACCTGTGCCTGCTTGGCGTATATAAATGTGGCCTTACGCAACTTCAAAACGCTCGCTACCAATCACAAATTCTTGTTTCCTTGCTAGACTATCGAACATTTGTTTAGTCTTTTTGGAAAGCGTGCTCAGATATTGTATCAGCGAAACTGAGCGCACCTGACCATCCAGCTCAAGGTACACGATTGGTCCGATGCGTATGCCTGGCTTTCGTGCTTAGACCACCCTTGTCGCATTTATAGAACAGCCATATATGCCGTTATAGGAAGCGTTCTTTTGACTGCCACGTGCGGCGGTATTAAATTAACGCGTTCATGAAGCTCCAGAGGAGCCTTGATGAGATCGTGTGAGGCAGTTTTCATCGCATGTTTCAAAAGAGGGCCACTGCAGTGCAATGTCATGAGCGTCATGCCACGGATTCCAAACTAAGCTCGTTGTATAGGCGCGCTCACCGTTTCTGGTGTTGGAAACACCGATTCCATTTCACCGTATACCATCAATGACCCCGCACAAATGGTCCCCCAGTACAAAGCTGACAGTACCGCACGTTGAAATTTCACCGCCAACATTCTTGGAATGTGGCACGCATCGCCTGTGAAGTGACCAGGGGCAATTCACTTGGAAAGCGAGCTGTTAAGCCTTTCAGGCTTGCTCTCTTAAATAATATAATGAATAATTGTTGAGGTTTAACGTCCCAAAACCACGATATGATTATGAGGGACGCCGTAGTGGAGGGTTCCGAAAACTTTGACAGCCTGGGGCTCTTTAGTATGCCCAAAATCTAAGTACACGGGCCTCAAGCATTTTCGCCTCTATAGAAAATGCAGCCGCCGCGGCCGGGATTCGACCCCGTGACCTTCGGGTCAATATTTGAGCACCATAACCACTAGACCACCGTAGCGGGTTGCTCTCTTTAATGCCGATCAGAATGCGAAGATCGACGCTATGCGTGTTAATACTTGCCATTCTCTATGTGCACTAAGGTCGCACTTTTTTGTCCTATCGTGCTGCATTTTATAACAAGGAAGATGCAGCGGTTGGCTGTCTGACAGGCATAGGCGTGCTCATATAAGGGGGGGGGGGATACGTTGACTTAATACGGGGGGGGGGGCGCTGCGATGAACCTTCGCCCCCCCCCCCTCCTCCCCCCTCAAGGAGTTCCTTGCGCACGCCTATATTGACAGGGCTACCAACAACCGATAGAGCTATCACTAGACAAAGGCCTACAGCAGAACAATAACTGGGATAAAAAGAAAAACGTTAAGTTTGTGACGCTGCAAACAGCACGAGTAAAATATGCAGATGAGCGGTTTGCCACTGTAAGAATGAAATCCGTTCCGAACTCCCGACTGAGTCAAGTCGGAACTTGAGACTTGTTCTCAAAAGCGAGGACCATCTCGTGAAGTTCGGGACTTGACAATCGATGACCAGCACCACCAGGCCATCGAATTTCCGCTACTAAGACTGCTGTTTCTGAGGGTCACTGTGTTGTGTACACAGATGCGACGACTTTCTTGTGGGCTAGACGAGCCGCCTTCGCGAGCCCATCTCGCTCCGCACTTCGATCTTCCCTGAAGTACGAAACAGAAACACCCGACCCTTTAATGCTTGAATTACAAGCAGTTCATATGCACCACCACGACACCAAGACAGTAATATTAGTGCCGCCCCAAAAATAAAGACTGTTGAAATTTACACTTACTCACTTTGCCCAGCAAATTAAAAAGATGTTACGAATCTGCCAATGCGTCCACAGCTCGTCGCACCTTTGTATTGAGGTGCAGTGGATGCAGAGACGTAGTCGGGCGCGTTTCAACAACATGGCACACCGACTGGCTCGCACCCAAGCCTCATGTTAGACCCCCGTACACCTTCCGTTGGATCTCCGTGCACATCACCAAGCACTAAGATCAAGCCTTCGACGGGACACACGCGCCCTGATTCCCCCGTGTGTCTGCTTCATTCCACGCTGTCTTACTCGCACGCAGGAAGGTTCTCTTCGGAGGCTTCGGGCTGGAGTGGCCGTATCACCATCCATTACCTGGGCTCGGGGATCGATAAAAGACGACCAAGGAATGCGCCACACGTTCCCGGCTCCAGTGGATGCTGATGAAATGCTAAACACCTGCTTTGGATGTGCCCTGGAATACGGCAGATCATATTTGACGTTTTATAAAGGCTGGAATGAAGCCAGACCTAACTAGACACTACAACCACTGGGCGACGGCAAGCAAGTTTTCAGAGTTACTGCTGCACTTCTTGCACGATGTAGTACAGTTAGTAGCCTATACTATATGACTTTCATGGATTATTCATATGCCTTGCGGCTAATCCTTGCGGACAAAAAAAAAATGACTTCAGAGCCGGGGTAATCGCTGAAGTTTGCTGATGCTAAAAAGCATGTAACCTTGCCGCGATTCCAAGCCAGGTTGCTTAAGAACTGTGGCTCCCTAAGAGACGTAGCTATCTATGCTGATGGTATCGCTGTCTGGATGAGCGGCCATTCGAACATTGGTCGGCGCCTTCGTGCCAGCCACGCAGCGCTTAGTTGAAGTTGGTCTACCGATTTCACTTGCTAGGCCGGCTGCAATCGAATACTGCCCCTAGGCAACGCGCGCGTCGAACCATGAGCCGATTGCACCTCGGTGAGACGTATGCAGCGGTTGCGACAACACCGTTACTTCGGCGTATAATTAACGATGATCGTATATCTGGCGACTCGCCGTTAAATCTGTACGGTGCAAGTCGTAATCGCATCTCAAGTATGTGGCCACCTTGCTGCTATGGAGGCGCTAGCCACGACCAGGCGACAGCCCTGCAAATACGTGTATCAATGTAACCCATTACGCACTCTGGCGTAACACGCGTGTTGCCAGTGCCGCCTGTAGTCTTATGGCTCAAATGAAATGTGGCCGTCGCGTTGCTCTTCGACAGACGTGTAGAGAGAGAGAGCTAGAGAGATCGACAGAACCGGTTTATTGAATACAGAAGACGTCAGCCGTGCTATTTGCAGAGCTTGCTGCTTCAGATGAGGTGTTTTAGACGACATGACGAAAAAAATAATACAAGAGGTGGATATATATAAATAAATACGCAAGAGATGCCGGATGAGTATAACAAAAATAGACATAAATAAGCTAATCAAGCCCGGATGGCTACCAAAAAATGTATGCCTATAAGGCTTTTATAGTGGCTCGGATTGCGTCCGGGTACTTTTGTCCAGGGGCCCCAAAAGTCTATTGCCTCTATTTGTACACGTATACCAAGTAAAATGTTTGCTCTTAACCACGCGGTAGTATAGCGGCAACAGTGACACAGCACGTGTTCAATGTCATCAGGTAGTCCGCATTAATTTCACAGCGGCGATTAACCCAGTTGACAAAATTTTCTGGTGTCGGCTACGCGAAGCTCTAACGAATGAATGCCACCAATAACTTGCTTGCCCAGTCGCCTGGTGAAGCTTTGCCTGTCGATGCGATAAGGAGAGGCTTGCTGACCGATCACGGTTGGTTCTAAAAGCAACCTGCGTTCGCCATCCGATGTGCCGTACAAATGCTTCGATGTCCTCTCGGGGAAATGCGATCTGTGTAGTGAATTTGGCAAGTTCTGTGTAAGCCCGTTAGCTGGTGGAAGGTTCATGAAAGGGAAGGATTGTCATCCATTTCTTTGTACATAACTTCGTGCTGCAAACGTATATAGATGTCTTACCCGTAGTGGATCGCCCAGGATCGGCACCCTTGGCAATGGCGTCTTTGTTTACGTGTTCTATAATTACGCAGTTTCCAGGTGACAGGTTTTAACAGCGAAGCTTTTAAGGCAACCGTAATTTGTGCGGCATATCCTGTGTGGCCTATCCTGTGCGGCCTATCAGGTATGTGTCACAGAAATTGGGTAAATCCCACTACTCACCACTGGTCCGCTAAAAATGAAGGCAACAGTTAGCCCAACAAACGAGTATGTGCCACAGAAATTTGCGCGGTCTAACAGAAAACTATCGTAATCATAAACGGGTATCTGCTAGAGAAATTGGGTGAATCCCACCACTCACAATTGGCTCACTAAAAAGGAAGAAGGGAACAGTTAGATGAGAAGTCTGGGATGAATGTACAAATAACTATTGCACTCGTTCTTTTATATGTTTGCTTGTCTTTTGTGTTTAATCATTAGTTATAGCTTTAAAACTTCATATCAACAATTTTTGGTCAGTCCCCCAGTGTGGGTATGAGCCCACACTGGGGGAAACACCTACGCGCAAACGTGTGTTTTGTATTCAAATATTTGCGCTTGTGTGTATATATGTGCTTGTGCGTTCAGTCATTCCAGACCATCCAGACAACTAAAATACGCTTCGTGTGTTGGATGTTTTCGTGTTCAGATAGCATTTTATCTAAGACGTCGGAGTATTGAGAATAATACAAAATTAAATTCCAAATCTCGCGGTGATGTGCCTCTACCCACTCTGGGGGCCAATCCCCCAGAATGGGTAGAGGCACATCACCATCATCAGCCCAGCACTATAGTGAACGGGAAAAGCAACGACGGCTGCGAGAAGACCCCGAAGCGATGGAGGGCCTACGCCAACGACGACCAGCCCGTAGATCTATGAGAGGTGCGAACGCTTGATTTCAGTGCGAGTTACTGTCTCTGGAGTTTGGTCATCCGTGTCGTGTCTGTGACTGTCTGTGGTTTAACTCGAACATCTCTGCGCTGAAAATCAACGTAGAAACAACCTAGCATTACCTAGCTAAAGCCTGACAACGACCTAGAAGCAACCTAGAAACAACCCTCATCGCCTAGCTAAGGCCTAGAAACAACCTTGAAGCGGCCAGATTAGTCTTCAGAATCGTCCAGTTTCGCTGTGTCAAGGCTTGCGCGGCGTAGTGCAAGCTTCACCATTATTTGTTTTTTCATATGGCGCATAGAACTTAATAACTGCGGATCAGGCCGCAATTAATGTTGCACGGATGTATGTAAAATAGGAAATAACAGAGTCACACTGAGTTCCTTGCTACCTCCCAGCAGGCTGTATACAGGCAAGTGACGCTGACCGCCAAATTGTACGTGCCAATGATGCCCATTAGCAACTAAATTATATCTCATTGTTATACCTCACTGTTCAGTGGACACCTTCGTGCGAACGTGTCGCGGAAAAAAAAGAACACGATCGACTGGCTTATATGTTTGTTTGATCACAACGGTTGTCACTGTCCAGAAGTTATGTGCAGCTTGTTGGTGACATTCTTTGATCCTTCGCTATTTTCGCGGTAGTCACCTCGACCAACGTCCTGTTATACTGGATCGTGACGTCTTCGTGCTCGTAACAGAAACTTTCCTCGTTTAGTCAAGCTACGAGACTCGTATGTCCTGACTCCTGGCATCCGATCATTCATGCAGACGAGAGCGTACATCCGGTACCGGCCTTCAAGTTGGAACTCTTCAACACTTGACATTAGAGCGCCAATCAATTATTTTGGAGCTCCTGTAAAGCACCTTTGACGAATGCCTGTATCGCTCTAGAGACGTGTGTGTGTGTGTGTGTGTGTGTGTGTGTGTGTGTGTGTGTGTGTGTGTGTGTGTGTGTGTGTGTGTGTGTGTGTGTGTGTGTGTGTGTGTGTGTGTGTGTGTGTGTGTGTGTGTGTGTGTGTGTGTGTGTGTGTGTGTGTGTGTGTGTGTGTGTGTGTTTATTGTAACATAACATATACAGCGACTTCTTTTTATTTTTCTCCATCCGTACATATTTTTTTTGGTATCTTGCCTTCTCACAACTCTGTCGCTTTCTTTCCTGAAGCGCGGGTAGAAGGTACGCCGTATCTAGGGCTCCGTGTTTTCGGATAAATAAAAAAAAAATCCGATAAACACTCGCCGGTAAAATTTTGACAATTCGGATTTATCCTATAAACTCCGATTTTAACGGCCAATATGACCCTTTTCCGTTCTCTGTCGAAAGGGCATCTTCGAAGCGGTAATTGATACATCGGCTGTTTTGGCTGACGTATAGTTTACCTCACGTGAACAGTATCTTGTAGATCGCTCCCATCGCACATTTAACAAAGGGCTTGTCGCGTATGGAGTGAGAAACGTCAGCGCATGTAGGGCCCCAGGGAGCGCGATACGACATCTTGATATACGGTCCCCTGGTGGCAGTGGGGCGCGCCAGACGACATCGAATATACGCGGGCCTGGTAAAGTATTATTGCATTTACTACAACAAGCTTTAAGATTGTAATACGCGCAAACGTAGGTGTTTTGTATTCAAATATTTGTGCTTGTGTGTATATATGTGCTTGTGCGTTCAAACCTTCCAGACCATCCAGACAACTAAAATACGCTTCGTGTGTTCTGATGTTTTCTTGTTCAGATATCATTTTATCTAAGACGTCGGAGTATTGAGAATAATACAAAATTAAACTCCGAATCTCGCGGAATTGGGGTTTTATGAAAAATAAGCTATGATAAACATCGAATTTTCACACACAAAAAAAATAAAAGAGAGAGAGAGAGAGAAAACATTTTATTAAAATATATAAACCAAGCATGTGGGAGGGAACCCTAGTCTGGGGTCCCTATGATGATCGCAGCGACGACACGGGCCCGTCCAACCAATGCCTGGCGGACCTCGGGAGGCCCGTCGCAGAGGGCATCGTCCCACAGCTCTTTGGTGCGGAAGGGGCGCAGGATGACTGGAAGGGGAGGGAATAATTTTGCGGTGCACTAAGAAACTCCCTCCAAATTTCAAGAAAAATAAACTCCGAAAACACGGAGTCCTAGCCATATCCGGTGTCCGATGGCGGTTACCACATGATTTGGTAGAAATCAAATGATCAATCAGTCGATCAATCAATCGTTTATTTTTGTGCAGAGGACGAGCCAAGAAGACTTTGTTCCGATGCACTTAAAAATCTATGCTCGTATCGTGTTGCCTCCCTCGATTGGAGGAAGTATTTGGGTCGTTATCGCTGTTCTGCACGGTATTAAGCGACGCTTGCTTTGTCGCGACGGCTCTGAGTAATTAATTTCATCGTGATCCACACGGTTATAAAGAAACTTGCTGTGCTCTTGCCAACCTTTCTTGATAAAATTGCTGGGGGACCGTAGTCACAATGGTCTTTCTTCCCAAGTGATGTGGCTGGTCGCTCTATAATTTGCCCGAATATTATGTATTTCTTTGCGCTTGTGCTTTTTTTGCAGATCGCTGATTGAGCGTGCGAAGTGCTCGGACTGAGGCTTTCTGAAATAAAATGTTGGCCTACTCATGCATTGCTAATGCGAAGGTGCCGCACAACTCGCAAAATCAGCGCCTCACACGATCAATAATATCCCCTTTATGTCTGCCACTGTCCGTTCTATGGCAATTTGGCTGTCGGGTTTATTTAAAGAAAACTTGATAGAAGCTTCATCCATATCAGTATAAGGCTATTCATATAACTTGCAATGCCGCTCTCAAAAATGTCTATCGCCTTCGTGAGGGTGTGCGAAAGTAGTCTGCGATCGATACTTTTCTGGTGGGAGCTAACTTTTTCAGTTTAGCCGGCAGACAAGTTCGAGCAGCGTCCATTTGTTTGCTGCGATAGCACTTGAGCAAGCTTGGGTGCATATTCGAATAATTGCTGAGGTAATTCTAAAATTTCGGCATGAAGTTACCGCGTGGAAGCAATCCTCTGTATAGACTTCAAAAATACAAGGAAACTGCGTCGTTTGTATTTTTTTTTCCTTTCAACTCAATGATTCCACATCTAACGCAATCACACACGCAGACGCACACCTTGTAGAAGAATCCTGGGATTGTTTAGCTGGTTCACGGTATAAAGGAGATCTTAAACTCGAACAGACGAGGACAAAAAGAGACGCATGAAAACAGGACAAACGCTGTCCAGTTCTCATGTGTATGTTTCCGTCCTCCTCTGTTCGTTCACGCTGACGAGTTTCTTGCACACTTTGTCGTTGACGTGTTTGAGAGGTCTTATTTTTTAATGTGCCGCCCGATTACTTCACTTCAAGCAATTGACTATCACCTCATAAAGACCAAACACGCTGAATAACAATAATTATGCAGCAACGGAAGAATGTCCAGGCCTGAGTATATTACCCCCTCGCCACGGAAATAAATACGCTCTTCGCTCTTCACAGCTTCCACCACTGGACTGTAGGGGTTCTCTCTTTTCTTTCTTTCTTTCTTTCTTTCTTTCTTTCTTTCTTTCTTTCTTTCTTTCTTTCTTTCTTTCTTTCCTTTCTTTCTTTCTTCTTTCTTTCTTTCTTCTTTCTCTTTCTTCTTTCTTTCCTTCTTTCTTTCTTTCTTTCTTTCTTTCTTTCTTTCTTTCTCTTTCTTGGCAGTAAATGGAAATAAACAACAACAACAACAACAAAAAAACGACTGCGAAGCGCTTGGTCAAGATCTTCATTAATTAGCACGTCACTATCCGTGTCCCTTCAACCATTTGGCGAATCCGGTGCGGCCCTAGGCTGTGCGAGGAATCGCCATGGGCTGCATTGGGAGTCGCGGTCTGTCTCGAAGAATTGATCTCCGTTTGTCCTCCGGTTTTCTGTCAGTCTGTTCGCGCCAGAGAGTGCACCGCGCGTATCGATTGATTCCGAAGCGCCCCGAGACACCTCGGGGTTCTGGTCGACGCGCTGTGCAGGGGGCAAGCGCGAAGGAACTGGCGCCAGACTGGAGAAAAAAAAAAGGAGAAAAAGAAGAAAAGATCGATAATCGAAAAAAAAAAACGGACTTAGCGCGCGGTCCCAGTGCCTGACTGTCGGTCGGATTCACATTCCGCTGCACAAAACATCGTATATAGATTTAACGGAGAGGGCCCGACGGACGGGTTGTGAAACACGCCGATCGGCTGCTGACAATGTATCAAAGCTCACCTCAAACTTCATCTGACAAACCTTGCATCTAACAGCATTATCTTCTTTGTATACTTTTATTACTCCGCTTTTGCATCGACCTGCAGAGTGTTCACGTTCGCGCAAAAATGAAAGAAAGAAGCCGCGTTGCACTTGAAGCATTGCGCGCACCATTAATTGCCGGATATAGCAATAAAGTACTTACAGCCACAGTACACCTATCCATTACAGTACATTGGTCATGAGTGAGTCATTAAAATACATCGAAATTGCGCTCTTTGGCCTTGCGCCATGAACCACTTCCGCATCATCATACTCAACAATGAACTTGGTGATGATTATGACGATGACGTTCATTTTGGTTGCTTGTGCACAAAGCACGAGCGACTAAAATGAGTGGTTAACCCTATGCTGTCTGTTTCCGACTTTAATTAGAGCAAACAAGCCAACAAACGAGCAAAAAAAAGATTGAGGGGGGAGGGTTTGGTCGGAGGAGGAAAACCTATATGTATATTGAAGGCGTCAGCCTCTCTACGATTGTTACAGCTGGAGCCCGCGCTTCTGTAAAGGCCAGGGCGGTAAATGCACCTTGGCGCGATAAATATCAATGTCTTCTCAGGTATGACTACTTCTCGGCAAGGTGAAGCTCCTCGCCTGCGTAGATAGTTTATGCCCCTTCTCGTACTAACTGATCAGCGGCTGGTAGATGACTCC
Source organism: Rhipicephalus sanguineus (assembly GCF_013339695.2). Lineage (NCBI taxonomy): Eukaryota > Metazoa > Arthropoda > Arachnida > Ixodida > Ixodidae > Rhipicephalus > Rhipicephalus sanguineus. Next base: position 261,660,375 of record NC_051176.1, read on the forward strand.
AAGCGTCGACAGCTGGGCTAGTCGATTTTGGTTATAGCTATTAAACGTGATAATGGCGAACATGACACGTACGAGTAGAACATGGCATGTGAGCGAGACACGGATGGAATACTGGTGGAAAGTATAGCAGGAAAACGTTTTTTTATAACCGGAGTCGTCGCATACGCGCATAACAGTACATCCTAGAAATGGAGGCTTATCAAGAAAGAAAAATAAAGGAATAGAATAAGAGATAGTGTGCTGCATT